>NC_135781.1:17050173-17248936 GCF_028453695.1 Augochlora pura
AAACGCCCCCCCCCCCCCTCCCCGATGGATCCGAGTTCGACGACGATCGAGTCGAACGATTCGTCTACTCTTCAACATCAGCCTGCGAACAGTCGACCGGTTGTCGACATCACACATTCTCCAACGGTCGAGATCTACACAACCTCCAGCAGTCGAGGTCCACATTCGTTCGTTCACAATCTCCAGCAGTCGAGATATAGTTCTACCTCCAGCAGTCGAGGAAACAAGCAACATTGTACGCGCAACCACTGCTCTACCATTTGAATCCGTTACCCAATATTAATTTGGCGGGTAATATATCCGCGACACCGGCATCACGCATCCTCCAACGGTTCAATCCGGGCCTTACAACCCCGGAAGAGTGGAGATACCACCCAAACAGCATATAGAAAACTTCCTTGATTGTATACAAGTGTGATTCCACTGAGGCAACATTATGCTACCTGCAGCATACTACATATCGTTCGGTAACATCATGCGACCTAAGTGTTATCTAAATAAATGTTGTTGCGCGCTATTGTCGCTATTGTCGAAATGTTGTCGCAGTGTGATCGATCTTGGTCCACGCTAAAATGATAAAGGACGATTTTCAACAATACAACCTTGTTTGAATTAATTCAAAAATTTGGCCTATTTTCAATTCAAAAACCAAGTAAACAATCGTTTAACTCCTTGTCGTAACATTTTCTTTACAATTACAATTATTAGAACTTTCCAAATCGCAATAATTTCATAGCGAAAAACAAACTTTACATTTACTATGATGTATTTACATCGATTCGAATGCATAAATATTGATAACAAAAAAATAGAATTTGATTCCGACTTAAAGAAACGGATTAACATTCATATCCGACACTTTATTATTAGAAATCTCCGCAACGAATCTGAAACGTTAAAGTACTGCAAGAGATTAAAGACTTTACACGATAAATAGATAAATAGTGAAATTGAAATAACAACAAGCTCGGTAAACAAATGGAATACATTCAAGCTGTTCTCGAATTCGATGCATCCCTTGGTTCGCAGAGTAGGAAACAACGACAGGACAAAATAAATTTTATTCCACGGCGAAGCTCCCAAAAAAGATTGCCTGAATCGCAATTGCTATTGCCCGCGCTCGTTCGCGGGGAATCTACGGATGGGTGTACCTACGGTTCGTGCTTCGTCGTCGACACAATTCCCGTTTTTTTTATATCGGCTTCAGCGTAGAACCCCCGAGCCGCAACAGTAATAAAGTTGAACGTACGAGAGCTTGGAAACCGGCAGGGAGAGGAGAGAGCAGAGGGTTACGTGTTTCCACGTAGAGTCGCAAAGACTTCTTTCACTGTGTGAAAGGAAGGAAGGAAGGAAGGGAGGAAGGAAGGAAGGACGGAAGGAAGGAAGGACGGAAGGAAGGCAGATCGGGGAAGAGAACGCAGGGCATGTTGCGGGGCGAGGGAACTAGCTGGTAAGGATCGTCAACGTTTTGAGAAACAGCCGGTGAACGTGGGCCCGAAATGGCGACCACTTCGCGGATAAAGCGAGCGTTTTCGTGCGAAAGCCAGTTGGATCGGCACTCGATGCAGCTTCTGCGGAACAATAGAGAAGGCAAGGAGGCGAGTGCAGAGGGGCGCGCAGGAAAAGGAACCATGGCTAAGCGAACGGAAAGGGGTTGGAAGATGGACGAGGGGCTGCCAGAGGCTCGAAAGAAAATGGCTGCGAAAAAGGCAAACTTAACGGGTGCCCGCCCAGAGAGGACGAGATATGTCGGCGTTTTATCTGTTCGGCCCCGGTATGGCAACCATGCAACTCCGCGGGAAATCGACTCGATAATTCGCCCTCTTCCGCACGCACCACGGTGCCCTCTTAAGTTTCCGAATTTTCGAGCCAACGTCCCGGAAGCTCGCCACGATTTTAGGGGAGTCAATTTTCGGGGCGAAAGGCTACCCGGTGCCAGACGGTGTAACCGAGGACCGGAGTATTTCTCCTCGAAGTCGGCCAACGTTTTCCGATTGGATTTTTCAATGGGTTTCAATATTTTCGAGTTTCTGTCGTTACAACGTAGTATCCGGCGTGAAAGATACGCGAAACGAAAACTGGTTAAGGGATTCCGAGTTTTGTTCCGGCGGTCCTTTCCTCGGCGAGGCTCTATTTCCGAACGAAACTGGGACATCTACCGAAGACGTCTGCCAAGTTTGAAGTAAACCAATGAGTGCTTTTTGAGACACTGTGGCAGCCAATTACGAAAATGCTGTTTTACGAGAAGCGAGTTTGAAGTTTCACGTGCTGATTCAAAGTATTGGCTTGGCCCCAAAGTCTTTCTGGTTCTCTTTTCGGTCTATTAGCGACGGTATCTACACAGGATAAATATACAGGACAAAATATTGTGCATGAATATTATAAGCGCGTTGCCAGCCGGTGGAACGTCTTTGAATGAAGCGAACGGTATTCGTATTTGGTAATACGTCGAGATATTCTGCGAATGTAGGTTCGAGACACGCTTTGGACTACAAAGAGGAGCGTGGTGTGAATCCTGTAACCTACGGCTTTAACCTACCGGCACACGTTGCAGCACGTAATTCCGGAATTTGTAAAATTGGATGAATCGTGCAACAGCGTAAGCTAGAGACGACCTCTTGAAACTTGTCAAATAGATCGTCATGTCAGACCAAGTATAGATCCAAGAAGATTAAGTTCGTGGGCACTGTTAATGAATATTATTTCTCCGAATCTTCATGTAGATCTGCACCGTCGCCTTAAATGCACCGCGCTTTGGCACTCACGCGTTTAATCTAGCGTTGTTACCATTATGTCACACAGCCCTGCAATTCGTCCTTTGAAATGCTCTTTAACTTCTAGAACTACGACTCCTTTCACTTTCCGTTAACTAGCGTTTATTTCCCCTTAATATTTTCTGTAATAGGACCAGATAGTTTTTGTTTCTTGTATTGTCTTTATTTACTTCCGTTTCTGGACTCTGATAATAGAAAAATTCAATTTGATTTCGATTTAGAAAAAATTAATAATATTCATATTTAGTAGATCTTACTGGGGAATCTTGGTTACGATTATGACTCGTTATTATAGTGCAAAGGGTTAATATCCACGCTCCTTCCTAGTATATCATCTCGTTTAAGTTAGACTTCCAGAATTCCATGAAACATTTTTTTGTCAGAATATCAGATTATCATTCTGTATTTATAGTATACGCTGAAGCAAGTATAAACCCATTCACGGCACGAACTTATGTGGCGACCGAATGATACTATAATGAAAGCATGGCATATGTGCTGCTCCAAAGCTCGGCTTTCGGAAGCTTTATGTAGATCCGCCCCGTTATAAATCACAAGCGTGGGTAACCGTGACGAATTTTCCAGTCCCACGCTTCAAAATTGCTTAGCTAGTTTGCGCACGCTCGATTAAACTACAGACAAAGCGTCGTCCGGAGTCCGAACATTCGCATTTAAAACAATACTGTTACCTTTGGCGGGACGCCGGATCGTCGGGTCGTCTGTTGGTGATCCAGCGCGCAATTATATCTTAGATAATTTTCCGGATGGTTACCGACCCGATAAGAAACGACGAGTTTAGCCCGCAGTTAGAGTGACACGACCCAGCCACGGGGATGAATAATAAATTAAGATTATAGCACGGACGCGGCTCGCTTCGCAAGTTTTTCTTTTCGAAAGCTCGGGAGACACGGGTCGCAGAAGCGACCATAGTCTCCGCGGTCGTAAATCTCCGAGTTCGCTTAACGATTAGGCGTTTGCCGCGAAAATTCCGTGTCGCGGAATAAGTTCCGGTCGCGAATCCTTGAGAACTCGATTAGGCGGCGGCGACTTCCGAATCTATCGGACTAATTGAACAAAGCCCGTTCGGATTCCGATTTGTTTCGCGGAAGTTGCGACGCTCGCGAGCTAGAATGTCCGGAAGGGACTAAAACTGGTGGATAATAGTCGGTGGGCGTAGTTTTTAGATCCACTCGATCGTTAACGATCCTCTAAGAGAATGGAGAACCCTGGAAGACGCAGGCTCGCCTGATGCCGGATAAAGACGCGGGATATTAAAAGTTAACGGCGCCGGGTTACATAATAAGCCGTCTCATCTGCGTTATTAAAGCACGCCCCGTGGATATATCTCTCTGTGAAGACGTCAGTGCCGTCGTAGCTGCGAAATAAACTGCTGCCTCGGCTCCTCGGAGAACGCAAATAGTCTACGCCACTCGGGAAAACGTGCACGCTTTACAACGCTGAACAGAACAGCAAGGCACAATCGGTGAACAAATTCCAGCTTTAAGAACGCGCGCAGATGTTTACAGATTTAGGAGGATCAGACAGGCTTCCGGTACTTGTCGTATCTTCGGTCGGTAATACGGATCGGCATCGAAAGCTGGATCTATAGCTCGGCTGCTATCGAGCACGAGACTTGTCCAACGCCTTCGACGAACAATAACAAAAGTTTCGGTAGGTGTGGAAACGTGCCATTCAATTTCAAATTATTGACACTGTACTTGCCGAATTCTGAAAGTGACCAACGCATTTTGCTTCATGATTTCGATAATTAAATTAAAAGTCGGTAGAATACATAACGGAATAATAAGAAATAACAAAACAACTTAACAAAAACGTGATTTCTATATTTCTTTGTATACAGTATAAAGTTATAAAACGCATATCTATACAGCAAAATTCCCATAGTGGGAGTCAATTAAAATGTTATAAAAATATTGTGATATGAACAATTAAATTAAAAGCAGGTCCAACATTCAATGCGCTCCTCTTTTGCAAAATCGCTCGTCTTCTTCCGGTCTCTCTCTCTCTCTCTCTCTCTCTCTCTCTCTCTCTCTCTCTCTCTCTATCTCTCTCACACATATTCATCGTTTCCTCTTTCTTTTAATTACTCTCATACACATTCATACACATTCGTCTCATTCTACATACATCCGTCTCCACACACTCTCATTATACCACAATATTGTAATATTAAAATTTAATACTTTCACCTTTATAGCGAATGATTTAAAATATTGTATTCTTTATAGAGCAAATCAACTTCTGCTATGTTGCAGGATCAATTTTATTTCATTTCCGCCTTACAGCGTTTTCTAGTTATTTAACATATTACTGCATTGTTTATTATTTTTATAAATTGCTCTTGACAAGAGTCCCCGTAAGTTCAGTATGGTGTGTCAGCGAACATGTTAGCCATGTTACAAGTGACAAATTTTTGTGCCGGAACCACTAGTTCATGTTTTTAGCACCGTGCACAGTAGCGTTATCTTGTTGAAAAATTACATTTCCATCATGATTTTCGACAACGAATGAAATTAAATTATCTTCTAACAAGTCCATATATTTATCTGCGTCCATCTCAGTAGCATTTTGACATGCTAGTATTTTTGCAGAGTAACTAAGCGCAACTACTATCGTGAAATTTCCTCCCCTGAAAGATTTGTTCATGATTATCGATTTGTCTTGATATGATATTGTTATTGTTAACACGCTTTGTGATCTGCCTTTTTTGATACATGTGAATACACAAATGAGTTTATTTTATAATTAAAAGTTAGGCAGAGAGGTAAACGTGCTGATGTAAATTAATCAGCGTGTATGTACATATGTTTGAATGTACAATGTGAAGGACAGCAAATGTTTACATGTTTCATCAATATTTCTTTATGTAAAGAAGTCTGTTTTGCTATTGATTTTCTGTCTATAATTTCGCGCGTTATGTTCTATTAAACATTATTTACAAAATGCAGCATTCATTAAATCTTACCATATGATTAGGAAATTATAACGAAAGCACGTAATCATAAATTTTTAATGGTTTCTGTAAATTTACCGATATCTTATCCAGTTATATTCAAATACATCTCGGACTTTATCGGGACACAATTTAATACTTGGCTTTAATAAATGACAATGATGATTTCACAGCTTGAACAGAATATCTCTTCATCATTTATCTTTCTTTAGAATAATTCTGAATTGATTTGAACACTTCTAAATTGTTACATTTCACTTTTATTTTCAAAACTATGTTACACTGCATAATATTCCCCCTATATATCATTATACCACAGAGTATATCCTCTTTTATAAACAAAGAAACAAATAAAGAAAGAGAATATGCACAGATCTGCTCAATTAAAGAATGATCCTCACGAGTTTGAACATACTTTGTCACATCGCTCAACTTGACGAGCAAACGATGCATTGCTAGAGAATTAAATGTTCAGGATCCATTACAGTGGATGGATTATTATCGAATTTTCTCTGCGCAAATGATTGAACGGTTCCGAAAGCGAGTAAACCATGCGGTAAAACAAGATACCTTTTTCCCGTTCGTTATGGTTACGTTACACGGTAACGAGCCAGAATCCGTCACCAGATCTGTATTCGACTACAGGTGCAGCACAAACGGGGCGAAAAAGCGGGGAAACCACGGTACAAGTAGCACGGAAACGCGAGTATTTCCGCGAGAAAGGCGCCAGAATTTTCCATTTTTTCCTCGTTAACGAAGCCGCATGAGTAATAGGACATCCTTTATTGTAGTTTTGATTTCGTATATGATATTTGTACATGATATCGACCGCCTTTCCTCTAAACGGACAAGGAAATTCTTTGTGTAGCCGCTTTCTGCGCGCGGTTCTGTATACGCGATCATAAGCCACTACCGTACACGTGTACCTGTACGCGCTGCATGTCGAGCATCCATTCGAGTAGAGGGCTGTTGTACTACGATGCAACGATCCCTCGAGGAGAACTAGTCGGCTCTGTAGTTCGATTTTTTGAACGATAGAAGCCCTAACCACACTGCCCTCAGAAGATCCCCTGAAATTAGTTTCTGCTTTGTTCGGGTTCATTTCAAATATTTCCTATCGATTTCTCACTATGCCTTTGTCGAGTACTCCCAAATATCTTTTTATACCTTTATTTCGTGAATTTTTGTCTATTTTATTCTTTTATTTTCTTTGATTTTGTCCATTTTATTCTTTTATTTTCTTTGGTTTTGTTTATTTTATTTTTTTACTTTATTTATTTTTCAATCCGGCAGTCCATTCTGATCAAACTGAAATATTTGAAATCGATCAGATGAATTTAAACGAATTTTTGCATTCGAGTCGGAACATTACCGTGCCCTCGAGGTTTTACGCAAAATGGTTTTTGCATTATCGAAATTGTCTCCAATTAATGGACTGTTGAAATTTGAAACCATTCGTAACAGCATATGCGCGCGATCCAATTTATTTTAGTCCTCATTCTTTCAAATTCCTGCTGTTGTTTTAGGCGCTTCTTCCAATTGATCAATGCGAACCCTGAGTTTCTCGTTTCAAAATGACATCGAATTTCAAACGTGTGAAAATCGATCAAATAACTGAACCGATTAAACCATAGATGATAAATGAAACTTGCATTTTTAAAAGAAAAACTGGGCAGCGTTTAACAAATCGCAACTACCATCAAGAATTAAATTTTAACATTAAAATCAACAATCGCAGTAAAAATGCATTATTGTAATAATATAAATGTCATTACTATTCGCATTGATCACTAAACAAAAATGACTACAAAAGCACAAAACTGTGAAGACTGAAGATACCTTTATACAATATTCAAATTTATACCATGGCTAGAAAAGGAAAAACACTTTTACAAACATTTTGCAATTTACACAGACAATTTTTATTTTGCACAATAATTTGCACTCTGTGACTCATAAATACGTACAAATGAACGAATCTGTTCTAGAAGCGTAACATTGGTGTTTCTTGAAGGATAAGGACTGACATAATATAGCATAAACTGAATTAACTATCACTAATTTATTACAAATAGAACTATTGTATACTAACTACTGACTATTATATACAATGGATAAAAAACTGAATACGTGAGCGGTTTGATGTTTTCTGTGCCGTTTTTTATTAGAGACAATCGTACGCGGTTACGACTTGCATATTTTTCGACTCAGAGTCGTTTACTGCTTTATCTGGATATTTTTCTCCTTTTTTGGATGTTATTTCTCCCCGTGCATAAGTCATAAAAATCACCGAGAGTGAGAGTCTATAGAAACGCCGTTATAGATCCACTCGGTTTAATGCTTAAATATTCATAGAACGGTAGCATTAAACACTTTGCCGTCCGCACGTCTCGTATAAATTTCTTTACTTGATACAGGCAGCACTAATTCTGATTACTTCGCTTGTCACCGGTTGTTCTCAACCCTCTTAGTGTCAGGGCCGATTTGGTATGCTTATATGAACAGCTTTATACAAAATTCCGATTTTCTGGAGGAAAATTTTACTATTTCTCCTTCTGAGTCTAAAGAATATAGAATATAATGTTGGTCAGCAAAATTTTTAGTTATAAAATATGTTCAGGCTCGCCAGGCAGTCGGTCCGCCAAACGGTTGGCCCGCCACAACGCATCGGCCCGTGGCACTAAGAGGGTTAAGGTTGTCGGGAGATTATAAACTGTCAAGTTTTATTCATCTCATCGTTGGTTCTCATGAGTTTTCAATTCTGTCTCCTTATTTTAATAAAAACAAAAAATTTGCTGACGTGTGTAACTTATTGTTACTTAAACAAAACAACGACAGACTACCACGTCATACTGGCCGGTACCATGCGTGTTACACCACTGTAGTGTAGCTGGACGGCATAGTGATAACAATGTGCCATGCAGTCATTAGTGTTCAATGAAATTCTTCTTACGAAGCTCGCATCTTCGGGACGTGACATTACTGTGTAAATGACGAGAGAAAAGGAAATTTCACAGTGAAAGAATTTCAGCTTATATCAGTTTTTGTCTGCTGCGGAGGGACCGTTGTCGGAGCTCGTCGCGTTTCACGCCCAGAAGGGGGGACGTTAATTTTCGAAGATGGGTTTTACGGTACCCTTAGTATTACAGGACCCTCTCTGCCTACTCGTATTCAAATGTAAAGCTCCGTTCTTCCTCCTCGATCAAGGGAGTAATGCTCGGATGAGGGGTGCTATCTCCTGCGAGCCGGATGCGAATGAATTTGCGATGAGGTACGCGGCAAATGAAGTAGCCGCGTAATCGCGATCAATGAAACCCTCGGTACAGGTAGAGAGGACCGTCGCGCGTTTTCGGGCCAATGAGAACTCGGGGGAACAATTATTTGTCTTGGAACGAGTTTACGTGTCTCGGAAATAATATTCTCTGTATAAGGGAACTCCTCAACTTGGGCGCGGAGTTGATACAGAAATCCTAGAGCCCTCGAATTCGACAAGAAATAACATTGGGCGGAACTATAAATACGTCTTAGTCGTCGTAATTACTGCCTCGTTAACTGTTGCGTGGATATTCGTCGCGTATCTGTAAGTTCCTACATCGATCTGGACTCCCCGTTACATCGTCGAAATTCTGAAGAATTAACGACTTCGACTCTAACTACTTGTAAACACTTCCCATGAAACTGTAATGCAGTTCCTTCGACGATTACTGCAATACGGTTTCAAGTTTAAAGCTACCACCGAGACAGAAATTCATAATCGCGGAGCACGTTTTACGGGGTTTACCGTACCGATTCCATTCTCCCCCTTTTAATGTTTTACAAGTTTTAATGTTTCACTAGTAGATTTTCTTAAGACAAGGAACAAAATTAGCACCGTTTCTGCGACTAAAAATACATTACAGTATGTAAACAAAGTACGCGGCATTTTTAAATAAAATATAAATTACTTATTTGTTCGTTCTGTTACGTACGAAGATTATTCGCGACGTTTTTCTGCTCCTTCTGGAGGGTTTACGCTAGCTAACGTCGGCCGGGAGCACGGTCGCGCGATCATAATACAAAAATGTTTAGTTTTTCGATGGACGCCAGTCTATTGGCTGGGGACCACTTGTGTCACTGTAACATCCCCGGTGTAGTAGGCCCCACGATTCAAAATACATCAATGGGACCACCTCTGACACGGTATCTTCCGCGGGATGATCTGGTCACGTAGGCCCAGCCCCCATTACCGAATTTTCCTGTTTAGCCGAATATAAAAGGGCCAAGATTTTTCTCCTCTTCGGGTTAGTTTCAAGTCAAATCGCGACGACGAGACGTACCGATATCGAGCCAAATTCTTCGAGCAAATAGTGACCGAGTGCGTATACGAGTTTGTTAGCTCCCGCCGACTTGGTGCGTAAACCAGGGAGAGCGTGTCTTAGGACTATCGCGAATTCCACACTACACTTACACACTTGTAATAGACTGAACTTGTTATATTATATTACTTTTACTAGTGTAGTAACAATATCTTTTATTTGGATTAAATAGAAATTAAGATTATATCGTCGAAACCTCTCCAACATTAATACATGATTAATACAGAATTGAGCCGAAATTAATAGATTGATTTATTGGCTCATTGGGGAAAAAGCCTTGCGGCATAAAAAAACCCATAAAAGAAATAGAATAGGGTTTACAAAAATCTTTACATTACGCGATGAAGGTGTGAGTGTTGTTACATTGTTTATGTTTTGTACGTTGTATTGATTGGTTTTAGTATGTATTGATATATGATTGACGGATCTCGTGGTCCGTTGTGATTGAGTCCGAGGGAATCGTATGTGTGTATTGTTATTGTGTTTGTCGGATCCAGTGGTCCGTGGGTTCGACCTGGATTGACTCCGAGGGAACGCCTTGTGTACTGTTATTGTGTTTGACGGATCTCGTGGTCCGCTGTGTTTAACGGATCTAGTGGTCCGTGGGTTCGACCTCGATTGACTCCGAGGGAACGCTTTGTGTATGTACGGTTATGTATGTTAGTATGAATGTACGTGTAGATGTATGTATGGTTGTATGCGTGAATGTAGTTATGGCTACAAATGATGTGACTCTATATAATGTTATTCGCACTACACTACACTAAGTCGACCGGATGTTTAATTTATGGCCCGCACGTGTTTATCTGGGGACCGACTCGCGCCAGCTACGGACAAAAGGGGTCCTGTGGTGACCGCATCCCGGGTCTAACTGTATTCTCGGGACCTCTGCTTCGAACACTTGACGTGGTAATCAAAAAAAGACAATCTTCGGCATCTGTCAATCGGCGGACAGATTTACGTCCGCGGTCGAACAAAGACTATATTGTACGATAGTTGCGCCGTTTAACAACTCGTTAATCTATTACTATACTACAACTTATAAATACAACTTTCAACTTCGTTCGACTTATTGCAACAACTCTCCACGACCACCACGATTCTCTACTTTGTTAACTTGCGACCCTTTCGCAACGACTTTTAAAACAAGAATCTCCTCGTTTCAACCCCGACTCGGCTTTTTATGCGTACCTGCGTCCCTTTCCCAAATTTCTACAAAACCCCAGATGTGGGCAAGTCAGGGAGCGGATCAGGTCAACGCCGCTTTCCTTTTTACGACTATACAACTTTGCTACACTAATGCCCTTAACCCTTTCCTTACGGCAGTCCGCGCCGCCGGAGTGACGCCCCTGTACGGGTCACCGCGCCGCGAAGTGTACACTTTGCTCGTCAGTAGTCTTCGATATTCGCATTAACGTTTTTCAACGCCACTTTGTGATTGACTTGTATGTACACTCTTTTAAGAGCTACATAACAACTATTACATCGTATTATAGGAATACACTATAATATTACAATATAATATTAGCCACTGACACCTTGAACGATACTGGAACGTGATTCTTGCCCGATTGCTCCAACAAAATTACATGCTAATATTTCACTTGTTTTAAACAAATACGAATCAACCAGAGAATGAGACAAATGCCATCGATATGCAGTATGCCTAAAGATAAAAACATCGCGGCGCTCATGGTCAAGTGGTATCAAACTGACGTCGTCTATAGGCAACACTCGACACACAAGTCGTCGCACGGATGTCGTCTATAGGCGACACTCGTACACACAGGTCGTCGCGCGGATGTCGCCTATAGGCGACGCTCGTAGAGAAAGGGTTAAACCTACTCTTAAAATTATCTATCGGGTGCCCGAATATTCCCGATACCACACTAGTGATTCAGTGTACAAGTTATTCTTCCCATTTCCCAGTTCAAGTCAGTTGTCGGTACGATCCCACAAAGATACACCTTTGGCGCTCGAGGTGTATCGATTAATATTTCCTTGGAAGTTACGAGGTCAATTAAAATCAATCTAAATATCCACAAAACTCATTTACCTCCGACCACGTGTGCAAACTGGCCTTCGGCTCGTAACAGTTCAAATTTATTATATTACTGTAAAAATAGGTTCCATACGAAACAATACATCCGAGAGTATAGAGACTTCTGAAAGTATTCGGACACTGTATAACTTGGACATCTACGCTGTACATTTAAATAAATATGGATTGGAAGGAAAAAGTCCTTTACCGTGTATTGAGCTTTTGTATTGATGATTGAAAAAAATATAAAGTCAAGTTTAAAAGTTATTTATTGTCTAACAATATATCTCTTGCCTAATAATATATTTGAAGATGTTTGAATTTTAAAACTTATTATTTATATATGATCAATGTTGATTCATGTTTCCATTTTACACGATTTTATGATTTGGTTATAGTATGTTGTAACGTGTTGATAGGAGTTACAAGGAAAGTACACTGCGTGTGTGACAAACTCAATCTGGCTTTATTTACACGAGAAGTTGTGTTGATTCGACGAACTGCAAATATATTCTAAGTCTCGCCATGTCTCTGGCTCTCGCTATTTATAATCTTCCCAAACAAGGCGTGGCCTTTTTGGGAGTCGAATGGGGGGTAGTTTTTGGCGGGGGCGAAGGATATCGCCCGCGTCATCCTCGTACCGAGCTGACCGTTCGGCCAGGCAGCGGTACGCGGCCGGCGGCATTTCCTCAGCTAGGTCTGCTGTGCACGTGTAAGTAATAAAGAAATAAAGAACTAAAGGCATTAAGTAATTTCCGTACTTGCAAACGTCAAGGAAGGTTTTTTCGCCAAATCCTTGGCATCTGCAAGCGGACAACTCTAATAGTTATTACGGTCGCCGGCCGTGTGCCGCTACAATGTATTTTTTGTATTGCAACTTGCATAAACGAATTCTCTTTACGAAGATTCAGACAAATTTTTCGCTTGACAATTTTTGCCACTGTAGAAATAGAAGAACACAGTTAAGGTCGAACTCGGCGCAGCAACTGAGTAGAGCGTCGAATATTTACATTAAAAAAAACCGTTTCAACATGTGCTCCATACTTTGAAATGAGATATTTCGGGCTCTTGGTTTGGATAATGTATCCATCTGGAAACTCGCTAAGCCAATTTATCGGTTCTCACGTGGTAAACAGGTGACCTGTCATATGAATAATTTCGGTAGCGCACCGACTATAGCACAAAAGCATAACTGGTCAACGATTATTAAACTCGGCGTTGTGAATGGAAGACAGTTTCGCGAACCATTCCGGGGGCATTCAGGTAAACGAACAGAGATGCGGTTCTAATAATACGTCTCGCAGGTAATGAACGTTGAACGATAATTCGCGTTCCGCGACTTCCAGCTCGGCATGTTCTAGGACACACGCGCTTGCCGTTCCAGTCTGTGCGGATGAGATTAATATATTCCGCCAAAGAACCGCGCAAAATGCAGGCGGAGCCGTCGCGTGCCGCATGAAACTCGCATTATACGTAACAAGCGTTTGAAACTAATTAATTTGCTACTAATTAAGTTGTCTTCATAAAGCCGACACACAATTGCGTCGCCGGGCGTTATGACAAATGAGTTAATGCTCCGTGCAGATCCGCGTCACGCGTCATTTATCGTTCAGCTTGTCGAAGAACGGCCACAATGGAATTGTCTCCCACCGTGTCTCTACGAACCATTTTTCCATTGGACGCCGAAGCGTGCGGCCGCGACAGGATAATATTATATATGTATGTACATAGAGTAACTCGAAACCCGTCGACGATTCGATATGATTGCAGGTTCCGAACACATTTCAGGATTATTTGTCTCGACAAGGGAGCGCGTAATGGAATTGAGCGAACACACCAAAAACAATCGTCCTTATGTTTACAGGAAAATACAGCGTCCATCGCAAATTGCTAAACAATGGGAATGCAGAGCACGGTGTGCTGCAACATTTTTGTTTTCTGGAGAAATGGGTTTCGTAATTTTCGCTGAACGCGTGTACAGCGTAACGGAATTCTGCCAACGTATCTAGCAATACTAGCGTTCTACGACAGTATTTTCACTACAGTTAGTGACTTTACAAACGCTGGAGTAGAGAATATCACTTGAATAATACGTTAATACTTTAATTAAACTTCCTTTACTAAAAGATGTTGTAGGTATGTTGCAATTGAAGGAATGGCTATGTTGTTGAGGAGTCGTCAGATGTATGGCCGAATCCTCTGAATATTGCACTTGGTGCCTACTACTACACTCGAAGGACCACCCACTGTGTGTGGGACTAAAATGACTGTTCTTATTGTAACACGTAACCTAACCGTTACGTATTCTGTCTATCTCTGTTCTCTGTACTGTACTGTCTACTCTGATCTGCTCTGTCTGCTGGATGTATCTATACTGTTTGACTGTTTGTTCTATTCTGTCCTGAGTTTGAATCTATTCTAATTTTTGCCATTTTCTCTAGCGACCCCTCTTTGGGCCTTATGCGCCCCCCCCCTCCCCTTCCAGAGTGAAGGGAAAACCTAGCCATCCCTTCCAATGTGCCCGAAGCACGTTGTCTGTGGTGGGGATGACTAGACGGGCCGCGTGCATTCGGGGGTGGACGGATGTTTTTGGCAATGTTTTGAAAGTTCAGCTAGCCAGGATCGCTGATGCCGATACCTGACGGCCGAGTCCCTTTCCTTAGTCTTGGGACTTTATGGCGGGGCTTCTTGGATCTGTGAGACTAAATGATGGCATTACCTTCATCATCCTGAAATCTATTTACTTTATGTGCCACATGTTGGCTGCGGACCGGCCCGATAACGACTGTAATAATACTAAACACATTTAAAACGAATTGCTGAAAAACTCACAGATGGCCAGCCATACCATAAAGTCATTTCTAAATCTCTTGCCCTAACATATGTATTGTATAACACTTGTTTTATACGGGGTTTGTCAATCAACATTATTGTGAACTATAGGTACCGTTACGTTCAAACATATCGTTATTCGCTATAGATATAAATTTTCATTGATAAATAAACTATTTCGTGTGAATGAAATCATTTTTATGATTATCCTAATGGAAGGGCCAATCGCTGTGCAATATCCAATTAATAACTGTAATTTAGGTATTTACTAATAACTTTTACATTTCCTTTTGTATTCTACAAAAATCCTGAATTTTTGTAATATTACTTTGATCTTTCTATGGAGGTAACAGCAATTTTATTTTTCGATTTTAACGATGAATAGTTTGTTTTTGTCAATTGTTTAACGCACGTGATTGAACGGTCGAACACTGTATACACATACTGCCCCATTCACCATAAAAATATGTATTTCATTTTTGTGAATTAATATTATTAAGTGGCATTGCAACATATTCAAATATCATTCTGTTATGAAAAAGTATTCGATTTTTTAAGTATTCATACAAATCACTGTATATGCTACCGTAATAGCAGCAGAATCTCGTTTCTCTTTTCAGGTAGTCTTTCTGCTTTTTATTAAAATTAAATATAAAAACTGTTGGTCATTAAATTAAGCAGTTATCCCCGGACATGGTTAGACACCTCATATAAATTTCTCGAGGTAACGAAATGTCCATATTCCCCGAGATTACGTTCAAAAAGCACATTACCCACTTATTTTCATGTAAAGCATCATCCGCTTTTCAGTTACATTAGAATTTCCGACATTACCCTTGCATAGGATTTTCCGCAGACCAGAAGTAGAAAATGACGGTGGGATTATGTTCGAATTTCCGTATCGCCATCTCTTCCGTTTAAGCCTTTTTCCATCTCAAAGCTGTAAAAACACAGAAAAATCTGCTACGCGGACGCAAAACGCAGATTGCACTGCGAATACGCGAATATATGAACGCGCTGCGATCCGATTACCTGTTTCTTCGCCAATTTACAATAATTCACTAGAGGCTGTCGCTCGCGCAGTATTACGGCCTGTTTCTCGGACAGCCACCGTTCCAGCCAGCGTTAATGATGCATTAATGAGAAATGCTCGCGCCTCTGGTCGCGTTTTTGCGGCAATAATTTTTACCCGTTGATTCTACGCGTCCTGTCGCATGACGAAAGTTCGACGGACAATTGTTCGCGACATTCATTGTACATTAACCAATCGCATTCCCCACATATTTAACCATAAATTATCGCGAGCATTTAAATATCGAATGGGCAAGTAAGCTAGAATATTCTGTTATCCTGTCACTGTTCTCTTCCGCTGTGTTGTAAATTAATATCGCGTGTTTGATTAGTAACAGGTGTCATCACCGACGTTGCGGTCATTATAATTGTTCCAAACTGTCGGAAAATTTGGAACTTATACCTTACGTTTATCATTTGGTAATTTTTCATAGCAGACTATTTTTCGACGATTTCAGAACAATTACCAACAATAATATTTATAACATTTCGAAGTAATATTCCACTGAAGCAGACCGTGGAAATATTAACTTTAATGATTCAAATTGTAGAAACTCCAATTGATCTAATCAATCAAGCGTTTAATCATTCTATTATGGTTTGATGATTACCATCGATAAAATTCTGTGAAATGTTTACCGATCTTGTTTGTGTTTTCGGCAACGCTAAAAAAACCACCGTTATGAATAATCATCGAGCGGAATCTCTTAAATAAATCAAGCGATGGAAATGGGACAATTCCAGTCAGAAATCTGTAGCGAGCGACCATCGGCTTTTTAAAAGCCCGCAAACTTTACTCTAGATCGGGTATCCCTCGGCATTCCGCCGCGACAGTCCCATGCCGGCCATCCGGAAGTAACTCAAGATTCTACCCCCTTCCAATTCTCACACGATCATGGGACCAGACTTCGTTTACCAACTTTCCATACGAAAAACTGAGTACATCGGGAGCTGGTTTTTCGTTTACTCCCTGCTTTTCCGAGCTCTACTCCTTTTTCTCAGCTCTGCTCTCGCAGTATCCGGCGATCGAATCTTCGTCGCGAGTCTGGTGTTTCCGCGAGAAAAAGTTCGACCGGTGAGAAGCCGTTCTTCGGTGAACGCAGCTAGTCGTTTCGCTCGCGGATTTTCCTCTCCGTTCCTTGGGGATTCGAATCAGCATCGATTTACATAACGCTCGGTTTCAAGTTTCTCGAAAAGCCTCCTCGTTGGTTCTTGCGGTCATCAAGTGCGCTGTTTCTCCAGCGTTCCACGAAATTCTCGGCGACTTTCTGTTCATTTACTGACGACGGTCACCTGACACCCTCACGGCAAGTCCTTCGGGCCACCGATTTAGGCGAAACAATTAAATCAATTTAAATGGCAAAATTGATTAGTTACCACTTGCGAACAATAAGATAAATTTAACTTATTTCATACTTGAAATAGTGTTTGCCAGAAAGTGTGACCGGAAAGTTTGTCAGGATATAATTAATAATTGCACGAGCTGCACGATAATAGCAGTTCTGTATTTACTGTATATAATGACAAGTTTTTTATTCATTTGTGTTCTTTCTATAGTAAATAAAGTTGCTACAGAAAACTGTGCTTCTTGCATACTATTTTTATTATACTATACTTATTATACTAGTGTAAGGAAATGTAGAAATAAATTATTTTATCAAAACCTTTATTTAAACAATTTATTTAAAATTATGTTTTCACGGTAGAAAAATTAATACAAAATATAAAAATGATTGAGAAAAAACAGACAGAACTCGAACCTACTTTTGAAAGACTTTCAATCCCTCAACGACACTTGGTAATAAGTTGAAATAATTTTGTACAATAGTTAAGGCAATAATGAAGCTCTAAATATAAATATCTCAGAAACTGTTGAGTAGTTGGGCCTATAGTGCTATATTTTCTTGAGCCAGATGACTAAATCTACAAAGGTGCAAAGTTTCAACTAAATCGGTGACGTAAAGGCTTGCACTCTCTTTGTCAGACTACAAAAAGTCAGTCTAATTATAATTCATAATGGTCACTGAATGATATCAAACAAACGATTTCTGCACTTTTTATCATTTCATTTAAAAGTACAATTAACACTTTATCGACCGGTTAACCGGTCGTAAAAATTTTCGCTTTTATTTTGATTTTATTTATATTATTAATCGCAAAAGGTATTTAATATTTAAAAATTTATATAATAATATACCATTTATAATAACACATTTATTTCAATAATAAATAATAAATTAAGGGTTACTATAGGAACCAATTCACAGGCTACTGATCGGGGGGAGAAGCCGATTTATAAGCTACCGGTCGATAAAGTGTTAACGCTTATTTTGCCAAAAATGCGATTCTGCTTTGCAAAGTTGAATTAAAATAAATCTCATTAAACTGTTATCAACTTTTATAGGAGTCTTTGAATAAAACTGTTTTTTTATTCAGGTATTTTGCATAATTTCCTTATTAGATAATAATTTAGGGACATTCAAGTCTAAAGGGTTGACGAATATTGTTCAGTATTGTGTGAAAAACTTCAACCCCCGAATAACCAGCTTCTTTGACGAGCTCTTTCCATCTCAGTTTCCATAACATCGGCTATTTTCCTAGTTTTAATAATTGATTTTACACTGGAATAGAAAAATTCAATCAGTTTTACTCAACGTTGAACATCATACGTAGTTGTTTTAATTTCCAAGGGATGTTCTATGAAAATAAAAAAGATTGGAAATGAACAAGTTATGAAGTTTCCAAACCCTTCAATTTTCCAATGGTCACCCTGTAGTAGTACAAAAATTGTGGGTGGAATACGTCAGAATTGCTAGAAATGACATATTTAATAATTTTTAGCGATTTACAAAATCCAGATTTTAAAAGCTGATTATTTAATTGATTATTCAGACATTAAACGATAGGAGGAACCTTTCTGAAAAATATATTTATCGTGTGCCTGCATTTACAACACGACAGGAGAACAAATTTTAAAACAATGGAATAACGTTCATAATTAATAAGTAATTACTAGAAATCTCCTTAAGAAATTAAAAGTTTGGCAAATGAATCTTTATAATAATTAGTGTCAGATGAAATAATAATTCAGGGACTTTCAAGAAAAATTACACTATTTAGTTTCACTTTGTTATATTTATGTTCACAAATATCATCTAAATAAGTTGGAACATTATACGAATTTTACCTGTTCCGTTTTCGCTCAATTATTTATCCAGTTTTGCATAAAGTATGTTCTATTTAATTAAATTTGCGTGTACTTCGATACAGATGTATAGTGTTTCAACAAAAATACTGGAACGTGAAATCGAATATTTGGAAGCTGGCTTTCAATCATCCAGTACCAACGTCAGAACAAGTGTCGTTTAGGAAACTCCAGCGCGGAATTTCGGCAGCCAATCACGACTCTTTTAATCAATCGTACGTCAATCAGTACGCTCGAACGTACAGATCCGTGTCGATTTTCCGTTGTTCCTCGATACTTACAAATTGGTCATTCGAGAAACCCCGGTGGCTAGCAGTATACTATTTACTGTACGTAAGAGCACCTTTGATATTGCTGAAACACACCTGACCCGTGAAACGCGTTAATTAAAACTCCTGTCCAGCGAACAAAGGAAAAATCAAGCTCGAGTCGTGATGTATTAATTAGCCTGGGATTAAATTTTTGATCAAACGGCTTGCAAAAGCGAAAACGCTGTCAATCGTGTTCGGATAGAAAAGACGTCAACTCCCGGTTTTGATATCAATCGCGTGTAGTAAATGAGCCCTGCTTTTATGAAGGCAACGTCACGAAAGTTTCAACGCGGAATACCGGCGTTCAAAGGGACGCGTTTTCTATCGCGAGCGATTTTTCGCGACGCGGCGTCCACGACGTGGCGCGACCTTCTAGCCGGTGAGCCCTTTGTAGGTCCCCGGGGCACACAGGGTATTTTAATATTCCATAATATCGTAAACGCAATTGATCCGAACTCCGCCCCCCCCCTCCCCCTTGGGTGAAAAAATGAAGACTCTACTTTGCCGATCTCTATTAATAATTGACCTGTCTTTCGCCGCTGTATCTACAGTGCTATTTGATACTGACGCCGGCAGTCGATGGAAAAGTCGCACTCGTCACCGATAAAGGGAGGCAGGGTTAGATGTCCGTAAAATGTTATTTCAATGTATTCGTACCGTCGCGAACGAGTGCAGCCATAAGCGACAGCCTCGTTCCTCAGTGACAAAAATTGTCAACGGTAACAAAGACCGCTGTTGCGACCTGCTACCAGCGGAGATTGGACCAGGCGACGCATCCGATAGCGCAGTGTCATTGCCACGTTCCGCGGTACTCATTATCTGCGATCAACGCGATTTTTCGTGCTCCACAGACATCGTCAAGCTTGTTCGAGGCTTGTCGAGCTTCTATCTAACCGATACTTCCGATTTCGTGTTTATATAATCCCTGATGAACTTTGCTATTGTCGAGATTTTCAATTAATCTCGCGAATGACAGTTCGAAATAGAAAATTCTCAAAGTGAACCGTTTGTTCTTGTTAACGCATCTCTGTCCAGAATAAAGAGATGAAACGCTGAGCGATTGATAGTAATCGAGGATATCGTTGATATTCATTAGTATTATATTTTCCGCAATGAATTCGGTTTTCGTCTGTGACGGTTTGTCCTTATTGCGCCCATGATACGCGATAAAGCTACTGGAGATACACAGGAACCATTTCGGTAATTAGTGACACAAAGGATACGAATCGGGTGGATAATATTACACTAATTCGACAATATTGATTCTTTGGGCACGATGGTATTGCTGCATTCTACGTTTTCGAATAAATTGTGCATAGGCTGGTGATGATGTACAGGCAGCGTAATTTTAGAAGACTGAAGCTCATTGAGAGAGAATGTGTTATTAAATGGGATATAGAATGCGTTGAATATGATATTTATCCAATTTAAAATTTTGTCAGTCCGCCATCATTCGCATTGATACTTTACAGCATTTCAATGGCTTAGTAATCCTAAAATGACAATTGCATAATGTACCATTTTGACGAGTCTTATACAATACATTTCGTACTAGCTTTTAAACTTTGTAGACGAATGCAGTTAAGTATCACAACTCGAAGCTTGATACGCCTGTTTGGACAGCGTATTCACCTTTTTGAATCTGTGATAATAATTTTCTTAAAAATTATAGCGATATAACACGAAACAATCGTTTCTAACGCTGAGGTAGAAAGTTATTATATAAGGTGTCTCAAAATTCGTTTACGATATGGAAATGAGGGGTTCTTAAAGTCATTTGAAATATCTATTTCCTCAGTGAAAATACGCGAGGCAACTTGTAAAAAGATGTCTTGATTTATAACACGGTACGTATCTAGAATGTTTCTAGGATGTTCGTCGTACACAAGCCATTAAAGACATCCTTGTGCTATCTAGGTATATTTGGAGTTACTGTTAAGTCTTGTTATTAAATCTTTCGTATCATGTATAACTACATCTATAGGAACGTGACGGTGTCATGCACGATACCTCGCATGTCGTTAATAATCGTTTACAGAGTTTCAGAGCGTAATAAAAAAACATAGAGAATCGTAGAGGAGTGCCTGATGTATTCGCTGCTCAATTTGTCATCGAAATCTTACCGAACGACGGAGTCGTTTAAACGAAGACCGACCGAGCAGGAACGCGTATCCTACACGTTTCAGTGGACGTGACTCGGCATTACCACCCTTTATTAATTACGTAGAGTTGGCGCGCGGTGCCGTTATAATTAATCACAATTTGCAGTGTCTGGTTGTTCCGGTGCCTCGGTAATTGGCCAGGCCGGCGTAAGAGTGGCGGAGCCAAGTGACGAGAAGAAGAGGCAAAAAATAAAGATGATGCCTGCGGGGGTGGGTGGATCGCCGAGTAGAGCCACTTCAGCGCCGAGTTCGCGGCTGCTTCAACGAGACCCTGAAACATCTCTGTGCACTTTGTTTCCTGCTTCTGTAATCTGTGTCGTGCGTGGTCGGCCTTTGCCAGCGATATTTATAAACGGCGAATTTAAGAAACGGTCTGCCGAGGCTGAAGTGGATACACTCGTTAAAGTGTGTTAATGCTAACTCGGTAAATAGAGGCCTTGAAAATCGTGCTTTCTCTTTGCGGCACGCGCCTTTTTTCGTTTTGACGGAGACGAATTCAAGGATGTAAATTGTTCCAGAGTTGCCGCTTTATTTTTCATTTACTCTAATTAAGCTTGCTTCGTGCCAGAGAATTCTACGGAAATATTCTAGCATTTCACCCCATTGAAAGTTTCTCCCAAATTTCCAAATTTACGAAATCAACATTTCCATTTGTAACGGATTCAATCATTTTCTTTTTATTTCCATTTTTCAACAAGAGTTTGTAAATTCTGTTTTCGCGTTGTGAGAATTCTGTTTTTATTTGAAATTATTTTGAAAATATCCGTGTCCGTCGCGGAGAAACTAAATTAAAATGTACATCTTCATTTCACAGGTTTAATAAGTTGAAAATATTGAACGTAATAGTATTTTTAAACTCGTTTCACGTCTCTGCAATTTTGGCTTACATCGAATCTACTGTCTCCCAGTGAAGAACATTTTGGAAACTATATATAATATAATCGTATCACAGTTAATTAAACAACGATACTGACCATATTTAAAAATATATTTCCACCCCTATCGCGACCCCTGGCCTTATAAACACCGTTATTCTGGTGGTAAAAGTTTCGTATTTGAACAAACACCGACATCATGCGATTCATAGGTGGCTCAAAAGTTTTCTATTGTCAATACCGTGACTGTCAAATAAGTTTAGACTGGTACACAGGATTTATGGTATCTGAAAGTAAAACCCAGCACAGTGAATCGTTCAAAACAGTTTAATGAGATTCTTATCATGTTCGAACTATAATACGGCGCTCAGTAAAACAAAAATTGTTTTCCAATTCTAGTTGGTTCATCAAAATTTATGTCACCATAAAGAATCGCAATTCAATATAGAATTACGATGAACATAAAATGTCTGTTTTTTGTAGAAAATCATTATTGATTTGATGACCGCAGTTGCAAAAGGAACGTTTAGGTGACGGGAGCACTTTTTACATTAATTCATGCGTGGTTAATTTTCGACCCTTGATTAGAGCCACGTAATTAAATCAGTCTACCTAAACCAAGGTATTAAAAAAACGAAGATAATGGATAGGACAGGAGCGAAGGACGGCGCCGCTAATGAGGCTCACTTTCAAAGGTTACTCGTTCAAGAAATAACGGAGGGTACTTTTCGCGTTCGTCACCGTCATCCAAGCGACTTCTTCCGTTCCGGCTTCATCGAGAAATTTTCCTTCATTTATGATGGACTTAACGTTTTCACGACTGTGAGTAAAACTAGGAATATCGCATTCTTCGATTCATAAAGTTCAGTTCAGTTCAAACTCAAATAATCGTCTAATTATAAAGGCAAGCCAACGCGCAATCATGAAATAAAACATGTAAATCATATGCTTTTATCATAAGTTTTTGATATTAACACATATACTCTCATCCAAAGACGAATAAACCATGTTTCAAAGATATGCTGAAATAAAGTCGCAAAATCTGTTCCACAAGACACATATTATGGCCAAGCATTTCCTCGAGAGACCGTCCAGTTGACTCAAAGCAACTCTATATGGCATACCATCACAAGACACGTAAAGTAACATCAAACAAAGTGCTATTCAATCAAGCATTCCTTAATGCTCCACTATCCAGCGGATTCTATCACATTTTTTCACGAAAAGATGGACTACGTAGGATCCGCAATTGTTCTTCCCGCGAGCGTCTTCTCCAAACAGAGGCCGTCGCGATATCTTCTTAATTAAGTGCTTCATCCTTCTTACGGAGGAATAAAGATTCTCAGGGCCGGCGTGACAGTCTTCTCTATTGCCGCCTCTCTCGGCAGATGCGATCAGTCAAATTGAATGTACTTACTGGCGCCACGATCCCTTTGGCCCACGGTGGGAAGTAATACGAATATAAAGAGCCTATTTCCACCCCTAATTTCTCCTATGTATCGATAAAAGGCGCTAAGTGCCGTCCTCGATTACGGAGCACACCACCGCAAATAGCCTCGAGAATATTTAATTCCGTCGCGGGATGCTGGGAGGAAGCTATCGCCGGGAAAAAAGCTTTCTGCCAGCGTGACGAGGGTGTTGGCCTGATTGCAGAGCGAATTTCTTGTCGAGGGGAACCCCCATCGATTTTTCCGGGATGCTACGCGTCCCGATGCACACCGCGAAGGTACAGACGTCAAAAGCCCGGCGTCATACGTAAGCCAGAGGTGAGTGCGCATCGATCTTCCTTCTGGAAGAGATTATATCCCTCGAACGAAAAGAATAAAAAACAGCCAACAAAAACGGTTCCTTTATCTTTTTGTAAACGGTTAACTAACATATTATAAAAAATAAAAGTATTGTATTATTAATATTTAATATAAATATTTTACTCTGCAGCAAATCAACTTCTATAATGTTGCAGTGTCAATTTTTTTCCATTCTAGCTTTATAGCATTTTCTAGTTCTATAATGTTACTGTATTGTTTATTATTTTTATGTAATGTTTCCGACAAGATTCCCTAAAAGTTCTTTCGGAAAATCAAGTTTCCGAAATCTTCCTTTTCGTTTTATCCTGACGACAATGTCTGTCACACGATCACGGTTTATTTCATTAGAAACATACGTTCGTTTGAATAAGTTTAGACTTTTCAACACTTAGTCGTATGATTACCGAATGAAGAAATTTCTACGCTAACCAACATTATAATTTTTTAATTTCATTAATATTTTCACGGGGCACGAATGCTAAGCACGTATGTCTAGTTTAAAAATTTCATTTAATTAAACGAGGTAATTTAATTTTATAAAATTTTGTAGGTTTTGGCGCGACCGCAAAAGCGTTAAGATTGGCAATATGAAAATATAGAGGAAATATGACAAAAATGTATGAATGGAAGATCAAAACATTAGAGAAGTTTAATAAAAACAATATTCGCAACGGAACAATAGTCGAACGAAACACTGAGATTTTTCAAGTGATGTTATCTGATATATGGATGCAATATTAGTTTACCAACGAGAATTCGAGCTATCACAAGTAAGAGACGAAACATCCCAATCGTGGGTTACGCAACAACATCCAGCGATATCATTTTTTTCTGTCTTCGAATCTGCTCCCCAGGGACCGCGAGGAAAGTTACGGAGATCCTGAATTCTGATGCGGAAAGTTCGGCCCTTCGGCAGAAAACTAAAAATTCGAGCGCCGACGCTGCCAGCCACCCAAACGTTTTCCTACAAGCTGACTCAAAATAAATGTTCCCCTAAATCATAAGCGGAATATCGACGTCTCTGGGGGCGGGAACGGTGTTTACGTTCTATTATTCGGGATATAAAGCGGTGTTGATGAAAAAGAAAGTTCCGGTGCTTTCTTTCTGCAATTGTTTGTCAAACAGGATCCTATATTTTTATGTCGATACTTTATCGGATAAGAAAGAACCGGTGTCCAATAACGGCACACTGAAATGTATTGTCTGTCCCGAGCATCTACCCCCGATCTCAAATAAATAATAAGACCGCCTCTCCCAACAGAAGGTTGCGGTACGTCAGGTTCGGGAAGCAGAACAGTCTTTTGAATCGAACATGCTCATTCTTCAAGAAGAGATTGTTACGAAATTAATCGCGCATTGTTGAACACATTCTCGTATTCCTCCGACTGTCATATTGCATTCTACGTGTATTTGTTTCTTACAACACCGACATTCGTTCAAGAATTTATTACTTGTATTGATCGATAGAAAGGTAGGTTATCAAATTGTTCCAACTATACATGAGGAAAGATCATACGTTTTAACGATAAACTTTTGAATATAGTTACAAACTTTTATATCGCTTCCAATAGTAGTTTCAGAAAAAACAACATGTATTACAAATAGTTTCTACTTGTATCATGACCACCACGTTCGCCGGACAGCACCACATAGAGAACTTATGGAGAACCTTGTCAAAAGCGATTTTTAAAAGTAATAGAAAATACAGCAATGTTAAAGAATAGAATAAATTGACACTGCAACATCGCAGAAGTTGATTTGCTGCATAAAGAATAAAATATTTGATAATTAGTCATAAAGGTGAAAGTATTAAATATTAATATTACAATGTTTTTGTTTTTTTTAATAACATTTTAGTTTACTGCCCTATGAAAATTTCTCTGTATAGATATGCGTTTTATAATTTAATACTGTAAACAAAAAAGATAAAGGAATCTTTTTATTTATTAAGTTTTGTTACTCCTTATTATTCTCTCATATATACAATTGATTTTTAATTTTGATATCAGAATACTTAGCTTTTTTTACTAAAGATTATTGGTGTCTCCGTAAAAATTTCGTCCACTGTATACGCTACATTCGAGTCAAACCAAGAATCAAGCACAGCCAGTCGAACGATGGAAATGTATAGTCATTCACTAATAAAACTAAAAATCAACTAATAAAATATATATGTTAAGCCGAAGCATTTGGAAACATATTACACACATAACAAAGGATGAATGTTGAGATTAAATAAGTGAAACCAGAACGATTAAAGGTTTTAATAGGAATTCGATCTACCGTTTGCTTTTATAAGAACCCTAAGTCTGTTCTTCATTCAGTGGACTAACTTAGAAGTAACATTTTCATCTACTGATTGCCATATTTCAATAATATTTCGTTTTAACGCTTAATAAAAAATAAATAATCAATGGGGTTTCAATCGGGACTTTGCGGTTGACGTAGTAAGACGTGTGGAACATACAATATCCATTCCTTGACTATTTTAGCGGTATGCTTCGGATCATTGTTCGACTGAAAACAATAATTGTTTGGTAAATTAAATTTTGGTACACTATTTTTTAAATTTCCCTGAAAAATCTTTAAGAACTTCTTTTTGACCATTATATCATCGATAAACATAAAATTTCCCATTCCATTAGATGCCATGCAGTCCCAAACCAATATAAATCCACCATTATGTTACATAGTCGGTCATAGATTTCACGGTTCTAATTCTGTGGTTTGTTTCCTTCAGACACTTTTACGTCTATCGTCATTAAAAACGTTAAATTTACTCTCACCAAAGAGTAACACTTTGTCCCAGAACGAATTATTTTTATAAATCAATATTTCGGTAAATTTTAAACGTGCAATTTTATTTTTAGTTGAATTTTAGAAACGTAAGTGTTCGAATATTTTCGTGTATGGGTGTATATCTCACCATCCACTGTAGCATCGATACTCGTGGATGCGGTCGAAGGATCGCTTATCCGAGAAGATCCTTGCGGCATTCGTTGTCGTGCAGAACAGTCCGTAGATATTCTTATTACTTGATTATGATGTCCTTGGAGATTGTTCATCGGGCTCCGATTTGAATATACTCTCGCGCGCATTCCGAGAAGGGCGAAGCGACTCCGCCCTCCCGATTTACTCGCTTAAACGAACCGGCGCGTAGCCCGCGATATTTATGTGAACATATGTGCATAGAAACGCGGCTTGTTAGAATAAATTTGAAACGGTGCGGATCGTAACGTTTCACGGAACGTTCGTGTGCTCTTGGTCCTGCTCGGTTGTAACAATACCCCGAAGCATACCAGCAGTTTCGTCGGATGTAGAAAAGGGAGAAGGTACGGAGGGAGAGGCGGATAGAGGAGAAAAGATCGAACCAGCTGTGGTAATGAAATTGAAAGCGATGGCGGCGATCCTCGACGCTACGTGACCTCCTCAATATTATCGTGACCGCGTAAAAAATGTAGAACCGTGTTACGTGTCCCGAAGACATAGAGTTGATCGCTTTCTTCCTTCCGGAAACTACGAGATCCCAGTGCTCCAGTTGGCTGACATGTTTAAGCGCCGAAGAACCGTTTTCCCGAACGCAGAAAGCCCTTGCTGGCCGGCACGTCGAGCTCCAGTTTCCGAGGGATTAGTCCCAGTTGTGTCTTGGTCAGCGTCGGTGTCGCGTCAATCGACTACCTATACTACTTCCGCTTCAACTTCCGTGTACCCGGCTACGTTTTTCCGAACCCCCATGGAGCTTTGCTGTTTACTTTCGCAATTTCCACTTGTGTATTAGTTGACCCCTCTAACAGGGGTCCACGAGGTTATCAATTTTCTTTATCCACCGCTGATCCCCGCTGTGGGAACTTCCTTTATCTCAGCTCTTTATTTCAGTTGATTCTCTTGTGCTCCAAAACAATATTGACTCTACTACTATTATCATTATTATTATTATTATAGCAATAATCATAATTACTATTATTATTATTATTAAGCAATTAAAGTAACAGTAATAGAATTGATTCGATCCTGTCATGTCGAAGTCACGTTATGTGAAATGTGAATATAACACAAATTTTGGGAACGTGTTCCTTATTATCTGAGTACCTGAGGTTGGTTAATCAATGCTATTTGGAAACTGCGTTATGGAAATGAATTAATTGTGTTTGTGTACGATATTGCAGGAGGAGCGATGCAATTGTTGCACCGCGTTAAATCGGAACTGTGCGTTCATAACGTATGAGAAATTAAATACATTTGTTCTCGTCGGTGTTTAACCCGACGCCACGTCGGCGTTATATACTTAGCAAACTTTTAAATTAGCAGCATTTACTAATCTAATTGTTTGCTTTTAAGAAAACATCAAAGACTTGTGGAATACTTTCTCATGTTTCGGGATACTCCTCGAAGCTTTTTTACTTGAAGCTTTATAAACATTTGTATTTGATTTTTCTGTACAAATACTTTGAAAATTAACAATGCTTAAGTCTGGCTCTACCCTATGCGAAATACCGATAAAAGAAGGCAACACCGTTTATTTAAAATTATGTTTCATAACAAAATAATATTTGAATGCGTCGCAATGCTACCGAATAATATTAATTCATAAAATTTGAATACATATCTTATGGTGAATATCTAGCTTTATTTTTCCAGATACAACCTATGTCTACATCAGTTGACTCTCCCCATGAATATTGTTTACCCCCTGGAATATCGCGTCCACCTTCACTTTCTCCCTCAAAGTTATCGAGCAGAGGGGAACAAGTGTCTCGCCATGAAGCAAAGAGAAAAACAATCTAGATACGTTGTATATCAAGCGTTGACTAAGTCCCAACGGGAACGTATTGTAAATCTCGGAAACACGGGGCTCACTGAAATGTATTTGGCCCACTTAAACACATTATCATCAAAGTGCGAGCGTAAACACTTCTAATCATGCCGTTTGACTTTTTTTCAGAAAATGTCACGTCATAATCTTGTGGAAAAATATAACCACTTATTTATAATAACGTCTACTATCACATGGAAATGCTTCGAAGTTACGATTTACTACTGTGAACAAAAAGTAAGGTGAATTTGTTTATAAAATGTAAATTCTTTATTTATTTTTACAAATCAATTTTATCCCCTTCAAAGTAATCCCCGTCCGATAAAACGCACTTTTGCCAACGCTTTTTCCAGTCCTCGAAACAGTCGGAATAGTCTTTTTCCGGTATAGTCTTCAAGACCTTCTTCGATTTGGTTTTCGTCTCCTCAATCGTGTCAAAACGGCGTCCCCGCATTGGCCTTTTGAGTTTGCTGAATAGTCAGAAGTCGCACGGAGCCAAATCAGGCGAATACGGCGGTTGCGAAACGATAGGAGCCGAGTTTTTGGCAAAAAAGTCACGAAGAACCAATGCAGTATGACATGGTGCATTATCGTGATGACTTTTCGTTGGTTACAAAAACACGTGTAACTCGGAGATAATTAAACCTTTTGACAAACAGACGCTTGGCAAATGTTATAGACAGTCCCACCAACCTCGGAAAAAAAGAAATAAAAAAAGAATAAATAATGAATTTACATTTTATAAACAAATTCACCTTACTTTTTGTTCACAGTGTTATGTACTGCTGAAAATGTTAAATCGGGGCAACTATTTCTGCAACTTTCAGTTTCCAACAATGTATGTCAGCATTTAACACGAAATTGCTTTAGTCGTACTATATTTTTGGTTGTGGGGTATATCGCTTCTTTCGCTAACTTTTATTCAATTTCATAGCTGTTCCTCTCACTCCCTTTTCAACAAACCATTTAAGTCGATGCAGACTGCACTATTATTACGTTATTAGTAGTATTTATTATTTATTGACAGGAATAAATAGTAATTTATGTACTATTACTTATTATTTCTAACTACTATCATAAGTAATTTAATATTACATGTTATTATAATAGTAATAAAATACTATTACAGTAACTGTGAAAAGTATTCATCTTATAAATTTTTGTGCAAAATAAACGTTTGAATCAATTACAAGAAACAGAAGACAAGTACCTTTCTTGCTTCGATAATTTTAACAAGTCGAAAGTCATATCAACATTCTAATTTCCTTTTGAATAACTTCTATTTTCCTTGGACCAAAATTATCAACATGTGTTGACCTATTTGCTAATATTACATTATATCCACTTAAGTTATGTTCTCGCCTTAAAAATTACTCAACGATCCATGTCCAAACAAATTTTCTATTTCCGCATGAGCATCCGAAGGGAATTTTTCGCATCAGTCCATCGATATCAGCCATAAAAGGGCAAAAGTATCGTTCCGCAGTTTGCTAAATCGCAGGGATGATTTCTGCCCGAGAGGGATCGAAGGAACGTGGTGGTGACCGACGAGCGAACATGATGGATTATCATGACCGGTATAAATAATCCCGTTGGTCTCTCAAATTCGTTTCGCTTCTGGCCCCTCAGCCTCTCATATCCTTGCACTTCAGCTCCTGATCTTATCTGCTACTTCAGATGGATGTCAAATGAGGGAGACTGAAATAACGCCAACTCCTAGATGCTCTTTTTTCCGTAGATATATATATAAGGTTACACATTTTTCATTTTGAAATTGCTGTAATTTTACAAACCCTCTTGTAGGTAATGATTTAAAGTTACTTGGAAAAGTATTCGGATACTTATATAACTTTGACTTTTACGCTATATATTTAAATAAGTAAAAGTAGAATATAAATAAATTAAAGTAGAATATATAAATGTAAAAGTACGAAAAACTTTCGATTTAGTATAAAATATTACCTAATAATTAAAAAAATATAAAAAAGCATCGAATTTTCGCACCATAGAATTATTTGAATGACTTATAAAAATAAGTTCAAAAGATACACAAATAAATTTCTTTCCTATTTTTATTATTAGTTTTAAAGCTCTAACCGTATATTTGAAGTAGTCTTAAACTTTTAGAATTATTATTTATTTGCAATCGCTTTATATTTCTATATTACACGATTTTATGATTTGTTTTTGTGTATAACTTTTTATATTATAAATTGTATGACCGAATTCACTTTATGTGGACAAACAGTCATGTGAGAAACACTTGTAAATATAATTCGTTATTTTAATTTGTTAATGCATCTGAAGAAATTTGTAAAATTAGAATGCGTTATTGGCTCATTTACATGCTAATAATAAATGTAACATGAGAGAAATTAACAAAAATACAATCAAATTTAAAAAATTTCTTTAAAAATACTATTTTAACATACCATAAAGGATTTTTTCCTTTCAACGTATATTTATTTAAATTTGTGCCGTACGAACCACAGTTATACTAGTGTCCGAATACTATTATATTTATAGAAAGCAACACGTGCAATCCTCTTTTAGAGCTCGGTAGATTTATTGTTAAACAAACTCGGTGAGAAAACTGTCACTATACCATACAGCAGTATAAAGTCGCGAAATATTTGAAACAGCTCGAAAAACGATCGGAATCAAACAGTTCTCAAGGACAGCTTCGAAATAGCTAGCGATTCGCGAATCACCGGGGCGCAGCTAATTCTTAATTCATCCAGCAGCTGAGAGCATTCCGAGTCCGCATATTAACGTCCAGGTTAATTCAATTTCCGGCGGCGCACGAAAGAAGCAACAGATTGTATCATAAAAGGGCTAATTACGCATGCAATTACGCTGTTCGCGAATTCACGGGTAAAGCAATTTCGTGGTCGCACCGTTCGCGTTGGTTGAAATGAAAGGCGAAGGGAGCGTTGATGGTAGCGCGGTGTTTTGAATCAAAAAAATAATCAGACGGTTGACAGGGACAGGATGGAACAATTTCGCGGCGGATTGAAAGAGCGTTTAGGCCGGCCGGGTTCGGGTAACAGGCGAATAAATGCGTCGCGCCGTGCCAGTTAAAATTCCTCCTTCACCCGCGGGACCACTCGTCGCAATGTTTACTCGTGCGTAGTTTGCCACACGTTCGGAAAGGAATGAATTAAAGAGGGGTGGAGTCCCTTATTCCCTTATCGCCTCTTCGAGCGTTCCCACCACGCTCTGTTTGCCTCGGAGCTCGTTGTTCTCGCGGACTCGGGTCACGCGTGTTCGCTTCGCGCGAAATCCAAACCGATCGCGCGGCCCCAGCTAGCTCGCTAACTCGTGAATTTATACCCGCGGACCATGAAAAATCTACTACCTCGACGTCGAATAAATTTCGATAAATTTACGTTATATCACCCCTCAGCTACGCTTTCCGCGTTGGATTGACTCCGCCGAAACGGCGTCACACGATTCGGCGAGAGGCGTTTTCCTTTCTAGAGAACGTAAATACTTCGCGAAAGTAACCTTTCGCTGGTTCCGGTACGTTTAGCCGGGGCCAAATGAGAAATGGCAAAGCCCCTGGCACACGGAACGCGTTCCCAGACACTCCGAGAGATTTATAGGAAATCTTTCTTGTCACGCGTGAACTTTACGCACGGCTGAGTCGTTTGGGGGATCATAAAGGACACCAGTCGGAGGAAGTGGTAATTGTACTGCTGAAAATCCTTCTTGTCGACATTAACCTTTATGGACGACCTGCGCCAGATTGACAATTATTGTGCATCGAAAATGTCGAGAACTCCTTTCAATGCGCAATCTTGGGACACGGTTACATTATGGTTGCAAGAAATAGATCTATTACATATATGAGTGAGTTGGAATCATGGTGGCGTAAGTCACGTTTTCTTTATTATGAGAAACGAGGAGTGGTATTGTTTACTAAAATATGAATTATTTCCTTACCAAAACTATTATTGTGTCAATTTAGAATTGAGTTACTTTATCCTCTTCAGGGATGAGTTTTTATAGTAAGGAATAATCTATTTAATTGATTTTTTTTTTATTTATCATCCATCTCACTTCATTCGATGAGATTTTTTTGGTATTGCTGAGGTATTCTGTAGCGAATAGCTTTTCAACTGGTTCTCATTTTCTTTACACTTGGTGTTAGCGCCCGGCACTAATATTCTTTATGATACGGACGTACCTGGCCGGCTATTTTTGAGTTTAGGATTTTTCGCTAACGGCTGGTAGGCAATTTTGGAACGCATACTTTATTGCTAGTTTTAGGATTTCGCTTCTCTCGGCCTCAATAGCCAAGACGTATCATAAAAAAGGAAAGTTCCGAAGGGTATGTCAAATGTTAGTTTACAACGGTGATCAGCCGTAATTACACCTGGAGGAATTTCCCGTTAAAAATCTTTGTTAAAATATCGCTGTCGCCCCCACCTTCTATATAACAGCAACTTCCCAAAAGGACGCGCTAAGGTGCAGGAGAAGAGTGCCTTCTCGAAACAGGCTCGCTGGTTGGTTATTGTTAAAATCATAGAAAACCAATCAGCGAGTATTAGAAATGCGTGAGAGGGGTAACAGTTTACCTCGACACAGAACATTTTTTCGAAAGAGAGAGAGTTGGAATAACATTCGAGGAATACACACCACTTAGAGTTGGATTAGATTTCGAGGATCTCTGACCTCTGTGAGTTAGAACAGAATTAGAGGACCCCAGACCTCCAAAGGAAAGGTGTATATAGTACGAGGCTAAATATATAAGTTTTTCGCCACTAAATTCCGGTCCTACTTTTAATAGAGTCCACACATATAACATCACAATTCGTCGCTATTACTGACGACGCCGTCACGCCCCAACACTTAGAATAATCATAATTTAAAGAAAACTAAACGTACACATACATGGCAGTATCTCTAAAGGGGTTATAGTAACTTTATAATTTATTCCACTCGTAATTTAAAGTAACAAAACATTTATCTTATTATTTTTTCTAGTTTCAATATATGTTTTATGCACAATTTGTTTGATTTCACCTTTGGGGTAAAACTGTAGGGTTACAAATTATAATGACAGTGACGATGTAATCACAAATTGCTTGTAACCTCCAAGCACCGCGTAAAGTACCGAGAGGAAATAAAATTAGCGTCAACGTGCTACTTACGTAAAGTTATAGAATTGCAAACGAATCAAGAACGTGAGGGAAGCTTTACTACTATCTTGGGACACGAAAGTGCAAAGGTTCGAATGGTTTTCTTGGCTGCATGGGCGGCTACAGCTCATACGGTCGGTTCTGCCGGAAACTTTCTCGGGTAAAAGTGATTTCCTTCTTGAAAGTCTATTCTTGACTTTCTTGGGAGAACTGTGCAACTTTTTAATGTAACTTATGTGAGACGTGTAATGGCTGGTTACTGATCCATGTAAGTTCCAGACGTTTTAAAATCAAAATTTTTACGTCCCGTCAACGCGGGCTATAACTACAGAGCGTATTGAAAGTTTTTCAACATAATTAAGCCTTCACCGCGATTCCCGCAGTTTACGCTAACTTATAGTAATTATCCGAATAATATGACAAACTGTACGCGTAATCAACGTCATGTAATTTCACTGATAGCATACATTTTCTCTCTGTATTAGCCATAATTTAAACGTGCATCTGTTATGACAAGTTAATTACCCACGGGCCTGCGCATTAAAGTTTATTACTTTGATATGCAAATTAAACGAGTAATTATGAAATGATCATTTTGTTATACAACCCTATCAGGGAAACATTTATAGGAATACACATTTCTCGGAATGAAGTTGCCGCTCATTGAATTTACAGTCTGAGAAAAATTTTAAAAAAAACGACATTGCACTATTTCTTTGTGTCGTTACTGATTCGAATGAAATAATATAGAAATCATATAGTGAACTTGCACGATCTATATTTTACAAGATTATGGAACTGTTATTAAAATGATTATAAATTCCATTTGCAACTAAATTCAATTCAATGCAGAATTGTATTCGCGAGCTAAAAGCACCGTAACGGAAATCCTCACAAGCTTAAAAGATTATTTTGTAATATATAATATTTTGTAACATCTTGATATCAATACAATTCTACTGTCTAAACATTTTATTCAAGTTCTTTTCATACCAGAATATTGTAACAACAAATGTTCGGATAAGGGAATCACTACTATGCTGTTCTCGCATCGCTAGATTCTTGAAAAATAAAATCGTTCTGCCATTGAAAAATTCGAATATTAGTTTATATAATTAAATAATTTTACTAGGAACACAATCGATCGCAAGTTGTTTACTCACAGCTAATAAATAGAAACTATTAAAGTTAAACAGACCCTAGGAAGTAAGTCGAATACTCGTAAACTCGAAAACGCAATTACACCGATTTCGATGAAATTTTCAACATGTATACAAGTTTCCCAGGTCTGTATTTTTAAAATTTCCGTTGTAAGCTCGGATAAAAAATTGAAAAACATCATTTTCGAAATGTTTTATAACACTAAGTAATGGCAAACTAATCAAGTATTTGCATACTGTAGAAAGCTAGTCGGTCAAGCTTCTCCGAAGAATTCATGTCACTCTGACGGTTCGAGAAGGTGTTAGTATACTTTTTAACACGAATATATATCAAAAGAAAGGTACAGGGTATTGGCTATAATCTGTTACTGATACATAACTGAGGAAAGTAACACCGTTACTGCGCTATTCATATTACCGTAAATAAATTAAAAGCTGAAACCTTCCCTCCTTTGTTTCCCAAATACGAAAATCTGGAGAACGCGAACTCTCAAGGCCCTCCACGAGCACCAAAGGAAAGGCGCTGGCTTAATTTCGTTTTCCTGTTTTGCAGCCGGTATCTCCGATCAGCGATGCTTATCGAATATACAAGATCCGGTGCACACCTCGTTTCCCTGGCCGATTTTTCCAGGGGTTCGCCGATTTAATTCGCCGGACGTTTCGAAACGTGGGTAAACTGGCAGTAAGCTGTAAGGGTGTCGGGTTAAAAACGGCGGGCTATTCAATTTCCCGGTGGCAGCTTAAAAGCGTGTCCACCGTCCGGTAAATTGAAAATCATAAACCGGGCGTCGCATCGTTTTAATTCCGCGGACCAAAGGCAAGATCGGACCTCGTAAATCTCGCGAGCGCAATGCGTGCTCCCCATTGTTGTTTTGCCAGGGAGTAGGTGGCAAAAGGGTGCTGCAGGGGTAAAGGGACGAAGAGAAAGAGAGGGGGAGAAGGAGAGAGAGAGAGAGAGAGAGAGAGAGTGAGAGTCTTGGCTGCGGCCGGAACCGCGGGCCACCTCGAGTGGATTGCTGCAGGCAGCAAGGCAGGCAGGCCACCAGTATTCGTTATACGTAATCTCATAATATTTCAGTTGACGTCCGCGCGACTACGTGCGCCCGTTCCCATGACGTACGAAGTTCGGTGCTCTATCCGACGACTTGAAATGCACGGTGATTTGTGGCCCGGCGCGGTGTATCCTGTGTGTCACCTGCGCCCACCAATCGCAAACAGAGCCGTATACGCTATTGCTCAAAAGTTTCGACGCAGCTGCACCGTTTCGCGTTTCCGCAACTCGAGCGGAATGTAACGGGCGACGCTTGCAACTATGTCTTTTATCGGAGTTCCGCGGAGCTTATCATTCCGCGGCCTAACGACGAACATCGGCATCTCGCGCGACCGGGACAACGTAGCAAACAATCGAGTATACTTTTGACGTTTAGCTATTTCCTGTTATGTAGGAATGCTATCTTTAAAAACAACAGGCAGGGTAGCGTGTACAGTAATCGGAACATTTTCTTAAAAAATTAGTAAATATGAGATAATGCTTTCTTCACTTAATAAAATATGTATATATTTCGATAGTTTAGATATTCTTGTCCAGAATACATCATATCGCGTTCTAATTTATATCTTGTGAATACGTGAATAAATTGAAAACCAATTACGCGATTTCGATTTCGTGTTATCAACGCAATTTGAACTAAAAATCACAAGTATATATGACGATATGGATTTAATATGATGATATTAGATGTAATGTGACGACATAGCGATATATCGAGATACTATGACTATTGTTGCGCGGTGTGTTACAGCGTCGGCCTTAGTTGGTGACGATTAAATAACGCGCCTACCTCGCAATAAATTAATATGTTAAGGATGAATTAGAAAGAACTCCGATGGAACAAGGGTGCCGTATTTAACAAGGTTTAATAATAAAGAATGAACAACTTATCACAAACTATAACAACTTTATGTACAAAATGTCGGTTGTTGGACTAGACGAGAAGTTACCGAGTGCCAAGTGAAATAGTTACGCTTCTCATCCTCCGATTACGCCTTCCTATGTAAATGGCGTGGGTGGAGTTAGTATTTCATTGGCTACTTAAATAATATTAAGACCAATGAATACTAGAAGGATGGCCAAAGAAGAGGGGACAGCAAAAATCTGGGAATTCCCAGATTCATTGTCTCCCGAGTCGCTGTCGCTGGCCCGCACCTTTGTTCATGGCCAAATCTGGTAGCGGTTGTCGAAGGCCCGAAAGTTTGACGCGGCGTTATAAAAAATCTACCTGGGGGCCGTCATAAACTTAACTGCATAGGCCGCTCGCGACGCGACAACTATAGTAGTCTACAATTTTTGCATATAACTTATAATAGCCTAGTTTATACCTTATTAACTTAATAAGAACTATAACAATTATATAATTATTACATATGTACAATGCATGCACCAAAGTTTATAGAAGTTATTTAAAGAGAATTTTAGAAAATATGTATAACCTAAAATGTAAGATTCTGAGGCTTTGTTCTTGGTTAAATCAGATGGACATACTCATTGAATAGGCGAAAGCAATAAGTATAATAACAAATGTGAAATATGTAATAGATTTAATTGTGAAATTCACACGGACAATACTATCACGTGCGTAAACTGTGAAGGCGACCAATAAAAAAGTAATTTTCCTTGTATTCTGCATTCGTTTTATTGTCTTACCTATTCATTAGATTTATTATAATACGTAATTATAATAGGAGAACCTTTTTTATAGTATACTACTCTGATCAAAAAGTAAGGTGAAATTGTCATTTGAAACTTTTGGGCATTAGGAAGGCAGGTAAATTTTTTTTCCTAGGTCGGTAGCACTGTCTATAACATTTTCCAAGCGCCTGTTTGTTAAAAGGTTTAATTATCTCCGAGTTACACGTGTTTTTGTAAACAACCAAAAGTGAATTTTTCGATTTTTACAATGGGTGATTTTGTTGAGCAAGGAACTTGCATGAAATTTTGTTTGCGGAACCAATATTCTTGTCCGAACGCGTTGAGAATGTTGCGGAAGGCCTTTGGTGATCAAACTATGGCACAAAAAAACGTTTATAAGTGGTACAACGAGTTGAAAGCGGGCTGAGAACGCGTTGAAGACGAACCGCGCTCTGGACGACCATCAATGTCTACAGACGAGGGCCATATCCAAAAAATCAAAGATTTGGTGCTTGAAAATCGTCAGTTGACAATTAGACACAATTAAGAATATTATTTGAGCGTTATGCGTGGTTTGCGTGATGCTATTCGTCTGAAACGGTCCGGAATTATGGGCAAACAACTCTTGGTTCCTTCATCACGATAATGCACCATGCCATACTGCATTAGTTCTTCGCGACTTTTTTGCCAAAAACTCGACTCATATCGTTCCGCAAGCATCGTATTCGCCTGATTTGGCTCCGTGCGACTTCTGGCTATTCAGCAAACTCAAAAGGCCAATGCGAGGACGCAGTTTTGACACGATTAAGGAGATAAAAACCGAATCGAAGAAGGTCTTGAAGACTATACCGGAAAAAGACTATTCCGACTGTTTCGAGGACTGGAAAAAGCGTTGGCAAAAGTGCGTTTTATCGGACGGGGATTACTTTGAAGGGGATAAAATTGATTTGTAAAAATAAATAAAGAATTTACATTTTATAAACAAATTCACCTTACTTTTTGATCACAGTAGTATATATAAGTATGAGTCCAAAAATACCGAGGGTCGGCCGGACGCTGCAAGGTTTATAGAATAATTTTCATTTTCATTTTCGGAGAAAGAATCTTCTTCTTACTTCCTGTAATGGAAAATGGGAATTCAACATTTCAAGGAATGATAATTAAATAGTACTAGCTACGATCGCCACAAATATTAAAATAGGTAATAACTGTTTTCCAATAGTTCAAACCATCAAGAAGAGTCAATTTTCTTCAATTAAATGACAGATTTAACGTGTTTATTATCGAAAATAAACTTCAAAAATATCGATGAAATCAAAGTCATTTAATTCACGAAGCTAGAACTGAACAGTTACAATTTAGCACGGTATTTTTGTCGTGAAACTGAATTTTAAAATAATAGTTCAGAATTTGGATGGACAGAGAGGAAATGAGAATTCATTTGTGATATTTAGACTGTAAATTTTATGCATTTATGGCAAGAATATGAAGCTGAAGTATAAAATTGTGGAGACATAAGAAAGATTTAAAACATTCTTACACCACTTTCGACTTATAAAACTTACAAGAGAAGAAAGAAATTATATTTCGCGTAAAGAATAGAACATATCCCATAACCCGAAGGTCGAAGGTAAGAATCAAGAGAGCAACATTTATGCGTTCAGAACTCACAATTCGTCTACATGGTACTGTGCATGTTGATGCGTAGCAAAGGAAATCATTGTTGACCAAGAAATTCGATATTGCTACGACGGGAATTCGTTCGGTCGCAAATTCGAGTCGATAAAAGCGTTCGGTTTGCTCCGTTTTTTTTGCGACCGGCCACAAAGTGGACGCGATTTGCCGACCCGTTTCAGTTTTACGACAAAACACGTTTTTCGCAATATTGCGAACCCCTACTCGCTTCTTCTACGAACCACGTATACGGACGAGTGCGGGAATACACGCGCGCGCAGGCGTTCCTCTCTTTCAATATTCGTACAGCTCGAAGGCGTAATATGTCCACGGAAAATGTAGTATCATTCGCGTGAGAATATGTCCGATAGGAGAAAAAGAGATATAGGAGGGACGCTTGATCGATCGATCGGGATTATACCCGCTGCGTTTCCGCGACAGTCGCCGGAGAGTTTGGATGCGTGTCGCGATGCATCGGTCGCGACAGGGCCGCGGAATAAAACGCGAGGAAAAAATGCCAAGAACCGGCGCCACGATAGAAAGTTGAAATCGCGACGGTAGAAATGGAAATGCGAGAACGGATGGAAAAATATTTTAATGCATCTTCGGCGTCGCTTCGTGATGCTGCCGCTAGAATCGAGCGGTCGAGTACAACGATCGTTAAAGTTGCGAATCGGCCGAATTTTCGCAACTGCGAAACTAATGACACCGGAAGGCGGCCGCGGAACAAAGGACGAACTGCTCGGGGAAAATTGCGGAAAAAAGTTATCGCCGACATTTTCGCCCATCGTGCCTGATATTCCCCGTGAACTTTCAATTTATTCCGTGTTACGGGCTCCTCTGGTCGTTGTTCCTACCAGTGCCGACGAGTCTCTGGTAAATGTCGCCCCTTAGAGCGATCTCGCGCGGAGATTCGTTAATTCCGTTTCTTTTTTTCGAGTCAACCCGGATGAAAAAGTATCTTTATTATTTCGTCTTGCGAAGGGTAGCCATACTGCACATGGAAACCGGTTTTCGAATTTCATGCTTCAAAATCGGTGGAACTGGTTTTCGAATTCCAGTATACTTCAAAATCATAAACGGTAATAAAAAACTGCTCTTCGCTCGCACATTACCTTGCATATGTAAGAACAATTGTTACGTTGCAAGTTGACTCTATACGTTTATTATACGATTCAAACAATGCATTAGAGAATAATTAATTTGGAGAATTACGAGCTGAACTCAATGGTCAGGAATATAAATGGCAGTAGTGAATATTTAATGATTAGTGCATTCAACGTGGATTTATGAAACAAATATTGAACTATATCAATAATAGTTAAATTGTTTGGTTACTATATGACCACAGACTCCGAGATGATGACCACAGACTCCATAGAATCGGAGATGACAACTTTTCTTTTAGTTCACTACGATTATTCAAACACCGACTGTGGTATAATACAATATAAATATACATCTTATTTCGTTGAATTGAACTGAAACGTTCTTCAATATAGTATTTGTTTGTTATACAGAGTATAATATTATTAACATCAGCTGAACTTCTGACTTCTACATCCAATGTACTTCAAGCGGTGACCTACATCCATTAATGTATTACAAAAATAATCATTTCATTATAAAAATTAATTTTAAGAGTTTATCTTCATATCACCTTCATGCGATTATTCATGGAAAAATGAATACTACTAGAACATGTCCAACTTGATACTATTCAAATATTTTCCGAAACGTTATTGGCTACGAGCAATAATAGTCATGTAAATCGAAGCTAATTTTATAATTACTGTTAAGTTAATAATATCATCTTTCTAATATAAAAAGAAACAAGATAATATTTTTATTATTATTTTTATTGAGATAAAACACGTTTGATTACATTTATGTATATCCATATTTTCTAGAATTTACAACCTGATTAAATAATCTCTAATAAATACGTACCAATGTATCAATAAATTTAATGCTGATATTATCTATATTTAACTAACAATTGGAAATCTCGGTAGTTTTGGCAATTATGTACATTTAATCGCAAAAGTGTTGAGTGCAAGAAATAATGTTATTAAATGAATGAGAATAATAAATGAATTGCGAACCTTTATGCGAAATAACAAGTTCTGCGTCCATCGGAAGTCTTCCTAAAGTTTATCTGTTTCGTACTCCACCGTCTCATTTCGGTCATAAATGCGTAAAATCCGCATTCTAATAATAAATAATATATGCAGCAGAAGCGGATAATCAGAAGAACCAATTTCCATGAAAATATTTTTTGACGAGCAACCTAGGGAGGCCCGCCGATTACATTTGCATAGTGGCGCGGCGAACGAATTCGTATTTCGAACGAAGACGTTTGATCGATGCGAGACATCGATGCTGCGAATCGAGGAGAGGAACGATGATCGCCGGGATGCCGCGCAGCGCCTTTCGCGAAACGCGGGCAGGGTGGGATCGTCTCGAGATGTCTCGAAGATCACGGAATAAAATAGAGATACACTTTGTCAGAATCTGACACGAATTGCTGCGAGTGTTTTCCATCGGAATGCAAGGAGGCGGCTTTATCCGACCGATATCCGTCGCACGCGTCTCTACGTGCGCGCGTACTCGTACACAAACGCCCACCGACGGCTCCCTATCTCGAACCTGAAGTAAAACGCTTTTAAGTCCGACCACTTTTCGAACATAAATTCTGGTAATGTAGAAATAATGTGCCCGAACGGAACGCTCCTATTCGAGGAACAGCGATACATTAAAAGGCGAGCGACCGCTGCAAACGCCGACTATGAACGCGTTTTTTTCGTTCGCGATTTATTAAGGGAACGCTGTATTTCTGGATCCAATGGCTTGTCAATAAGGGAGGATAGAGCTCAGCCGAATATATCCAGCGATCAATATGTCCTGCATTATTTGCTAAATATTCTTGCAATTCGCGATGGCTGATTTTACCTTTGTCGATTTCGAAGCTACGCGGTTGCCATTGCATTCGGCAGAGTATTCTGGTTTCAAATGATTTTCCGAACTCCGAACCATCTGTTTTAATATTGACTTCTAATAAACAGCAGTGTATAAACAGACTGTGCTTTATCAGGAAAATGGGTAAGATGAAAGGAGATTACCTATTTTTATATGATATAATAGTTATAATTGTCTGTGCTCAAATTATTCTTTTTTAATTTGTTGTTTAAAGTCGCATCAAGAAGTGATAGGGTTATTAGTAACTGTAACTAATTAATTAAGTAGTTTAGACTTTGTTCTAAAGTCCTGTATGGACATTTCTTATATTGTTCTTCACGATTGTTCTGAAGCTGTATTGTCTTCTGATTAGCGAATATGATTATTAATTATTAGTTATGTTGTTAATGTTAGTATGTATTATTTACCTTGACGGTATTTTATCTTTCAAATTTACTTTTTTTCTTATTTCTCAATAATAATTAGTTTCATTTAATCAATAATTTCAATAATAATTAGCGCGGGGCGGCCAAGTCAATGAACGAAATTCAGCTCGCCTCTCAATGGTTCAGTGTGTTTCGTTAGTAACTCGTAAACAAAGTCGCCGTTTTCATTTTCACTAAAGAAAAAGTTACTGAAATGACCTAAGTAATCCCACATGTTACTTAAACGAATAAAAAGACGGGAAATATAAATTCTATATTTCTGTCATGAAATTCATTAAATGAGCGCGAAAGGAACAATTATGTATAGTTTTCAATGTTACGATTAACTATAATACAGAATTTGACAAATAAACTATCCCTGAAACAGTAGTTACACGTGGAAATAATATTTTCAAATATATTTGTCGGAAAATTGATTTGCCATACTTAATTACTATTACAAAAAAAAGTTTATTTACTATTTTTTATTACGCGAGTAGATACAAATATTTACAGTCCATTTACCATTTAAGCAATCTATTTTTCGCCAGCTCTGCTAACACCTAAACGTGTCTACTTCTTGTCCAATTCACTTGTGTTACGCTGCGCTGCGTTTACCTAACCAGTTGCCTGTGACGAGGCAATCAACCCACGAATTTCATCGTTAGTGGGTAGAAAGCCCTTTGCAACGTCTGTGTACGTTTCCTATCAAGTATCCCGCGTAACTCCGTTCTCTTTTTGCAGTAATTTTATCATTTTCTATAGAGTACCGGTCGTGACGAAACAAAGCCTGAGTTCACTTGATGGACCAACGGTAGGAAACAGGTGAACACGCCTCGGAGAGCTCGGGCTAGGGTCTATTTGTTTAGGTCGCTTGGAAATCCGGTTGGTGGAAAAAAATTTGGGAAAACAAGGGGCGACAAGGGATGCAGAAGCGCGCACCGTGTCGACAAGCGCTGCGCCGAACAGAGACGAAAATTATATTTTTAATTAAATTTCGCCAGTTCGGATGGGTCTTTTGTATTTTCGCAGCCTTTCTGAAATCGGGAGGAGAAGGACGCCCGCGCCGGTGCCGTACGAAAATATGACGCATGTGTTTTCCCATAGCAATATAGCATTTTCTCTTCCTCTCTCCCTCTCTCTCTCTCTCTCTCTCTCTCTCTCTCTCGCCCTCTCTCTCTCTCTCTCTCTCTCATTCACTTCCTCGTTTCCATTGTCATGAATTATAATTTCACATCCATGGCGGCGCATCCAACAATGACTGGATCAGCCGGCTCCAAGGTTTTTTTTTGTAATATAGTCGGGACGAATAAGGTTGAAACAATTTCCCGCTGTGATCTCCGCGACCTCTCCGTTTTCTCCGGCTCTTTGACGCGTGCGGCCTCTTAATTTTCATAGTGCAACAAATTTCTCATTATTCCGATGTCACGCGCTTTGAGAGCCCGCCAAAAAGGCGGTATTCGATTATTCCTCGGCAGGTTGATTTCCCATTTTCGTGACTACGGATCCCTTTTCTCTTTTCAGGCGGGAGAGAATAACGCCGGGGATATTGAAATGATAGTCATCCGGGCCGAGGCGAAAGAGGCCGTTCCCAGTACCGGTCGTATTTGCATATCGAGGAATCAAAATAAAAGGAGAGAAGATTTATTCCCCGCGGGACGACTATGCTCCGTCCATTCGGCCACGGTTTTGTGTGTAATATTCCGTTAGATTGCTGGAGCCCGTAAGTACTCGAAAAATATTCGATTTCGAACTATGCCCGGTGCCGTATGGTCCCTCCTCCTCCCCCCGTGTAATCGCGATTTCTTTTATTCATTCAATTTCCTCGCTCGGCTTCGATAACGAACGCGTGCTACGTCTGCCGATGAAATTCATAGGGCTTATCCGGCGGCGCGCCGGTTAGACAGAGTGTCCTTCTTTCGAACTTGGTAATAAGTTCGCTTCCGTTAATACGGCGAGCGACGCTAATTGAATTAGAATTTAATTCTTCGCCGGAACGGAAGTGCAGGATTTGCTCGGTTTTCCCTGGCGTCGAATGGGATTATAAAAGCAGACCAAATGGAAGCGTATGAATCGTTGACGAGGCGATTGTTGCGATCGGAATATTTCTTTCCCTGTAACAATCTGTTTCTCTTTTCCACCGAACAAGGAACACGGAACAGCCACTGCTGTTTGCTGCAATTTTCCATCTGCATCCGGCGAGCAGCAGGTATTTCTACAAAATAAGAACGCTGCGCGTTTCGTGAACATATTCCCAGAAATGTAACGATTTATTCTCATTCGTTGGAACGTATCTATTATTTTTCGCTCGAATGTATTTATTTTTATGGAAATGTAAAAATATCATTACTTCAGCAGCCTTCTGTTGTTCAGTGCATTATATTTTGCTTTTAATTAAAGTTTAATGAATCTGTTGCTTTTGTTACGAAAATTCATTAACTAGTATGCACGGCATTCGGTTATTGTATAATATTAACAATGTATTCCATTTACAAATCATTCATATAATAATGTAATGGTAGCGAACTGTTATAATTCATTAAAATCGGATTATCATGAAAATACATCGTACCTACATTAACGCGAATGTAAAATAATTAAATATCGTACGAATAAATAATAACAGTTCGTATCGGGGTTACGTCGTTGGTTCTGCGATATAATTAGACGGTCTCTAAAAACCGGATTAAATAAATCAGATCATTTGCATTTTCTAAAGTTTCTAAATACGATATTCGATCTGAGCTGCCGTACAAGCCGAGATATCTCGTTACCGATTTCTTCTCTTGCAATTATTGAAATTACGAACATATTTTAACGATATTATAGAAACGCTTGCGTTCTCCGTAGCTTTACCGTTAAACTTCTGCGAATAAATTTCGCTACGGAGTTGCATTTTTACTTCAAATTAAACTGATCAAGGATATACCGAGGGCGCTGGGCATCGTCGGGAATAAAGATGCGAGAGCTAAATTGAAACGTACTTTACCGTCAGCATTGAGGGAGTTAACTAACTGTCACGTCGTCGCTGGATAAAAATGAGCGAGCTCTCCTATTTTCTTGGAGACTATAAGAACATAAGCGTGCCACCATTCAGGCAGCTGCAATGAGAGTGGTTTCTACTTGAATGAACGAGGACAGCGGAGAAGTAAGAGTAAATAAGAGCACGCGAGAGAGAAAAGGGTGAAACGAATTACAGTCTGCCCGAACCTTCTACGCGGCCACATTTCGCTCGCCTCTTTTCCCGTTTCCGAGCCGGAGAATGGTAAGTCTTTCGGTAATATAACATTAACCCCTATCGAAGACCCGTGACCCGAATCGCCCGGACTTTCTCGGAATCGTCCCGTTTCCCAGCGAGTGTTCCATTCGCTGGAGTTTCCTGCGCCCGAGCGAATATGCCTACAGCATTTCCGGTCGTTCCCGATGCGTACTGAAATCTTTCGTCCTCGGCTTTTCCTGTGAGCCCTTGTTCGAAAACGCTCCGATCCACCAGGAAAGCCTCTTTCTACGGACGAAATCGGATACGAGTTACGGGATGTTTTCCTCCTAAGTAATGATATTCATGATTTAAAGGCGGAGGAGCTTCGAGGTCTTTGAAACGCGGCCAACAACGGCCGGACTGATTGCCGACGCATTGGGAAACGGTGCCTCTCTATACCGGCAGACGAATCGAATCAATTCGTACCGATTTTACAGTGATCGCGAGCCCTGTAACGATATTGGCGTTATTCGCGATCCAGTTACGCGCGTTTACTCTAATTGAACACACCTGTACTTAATCGTGCTGGGATACACGGGGCTCGCATCGATCCGGACTTCTTCTTTTTGCGCAGCATCCCGGCACCCGATATATATTTCCCGCCATGGGAACGATCGAACCCATCAACCGGGACCGCGTTGACCGAATTCCGACCCATTATTATTTGCTCTGCCCGACCGACCGTATCTATCGATCCCGCCCCGTTTTAATGCGAACGCGATAAGAAATGCACGGCAATGATTATGGTCGTTCCTTCGGTCATTGAATTCTAGTTAACGCATGATAATGTTAGATATTTCATGTTGGTCAGGTTCAAAGCCTGAATAAAATGTTTAATGCATTGTAAAATGTATGTAAAAAATATATGCCCGTTTGTTTCATTCTACAGGGGCTTGGGTGTTTTAGAATAATTAGATTTATATGTTGTGATTCTCATGTTCTACTCTGTTGCAATTATAATGTCTGACATGTTTTGAGACTTATTTCGTAAACGATTAAACGTAGTTCAATGAAATGATATATTCTAATAATGACAGAATTGAAAACTAATACTAATGTCTTCTGTTACACATTAACCACTTACCGTACTTTTAACGAGAAAAGATACGGTATCAAACAGAAATGATTATTCTGTGAATGGATCCAGCCAATAAAAGCTTAATTACATTTTTACTTCGTATACACCATTCATTCAATTTTTCATTACATTCAATTTTGTACTGTCGTGTATGCTATATAAGCTTCGATAACCTGTTGCGCCGCTAACATCAATTTGAGCCTCAGTTTGCGCTACGGTCGACTTAGGCGATTACATTTTTGCGAATGTCTTTCAATGCATACGAAAACTGTTACGTAATTTGTAGACCAATTTCCCTCAAAATAACGCAAAGTCATTGCCTTACCTACTTTTCCATTTCAAGACTATTCCAATTCTCTAAAAAATCTTCAGATGTCAAATCTTTATTTCCAACAGACATCTTTCAGACGATGTTTTCGTTCGATCTTTAACAATACCGGAAGTTCACAGTTTTAAAGGTTAATTAAGAATTTTAGAAAAAATTTTACTTTTGACAAAGTATTTATTAAAGTATTTTGACAAGTATATTTTTGTGTACACAGTCGTAACATTCCAATAACTTAGCCATGACGATAAAGTAACCTAGATATAAATTTTGATTCATTTTTTTTTATATATTTTGTTATATATTTTATATAATGAATTTTGTATTTAAAGTGTACCCGGTATGAATCATTCAACTGTCTTTGAATAATTAAATCGTTAAAGTTACGCCTACGTCAAAGAGGGTACTGTTATATTATAGCTTCCTTTAACCTATTCGATACGAGCGCTCTGCTCGCCGTGACACTCTCGCTGTACGAAACGCCGCGCCGAAAATTCACACATGGTCACTCATTCTCCTTAAGATTTTCCTAGGCGTTAAGTAAGAAATCTGCTGGATGAGACAATGTTTTTTAACAAAACGTGTTACTCGTAGCTTTAATATTAAAAGATACTTATATAAAATTCTGTTATATGTATAATACCGGTGATCACATGGACACCGGATATATCCGGCACTCGTACCGAAAGGGTTAATAATTGTGACTGAGGAACGGAAGGAAAGTATATGGTTTCTTTCTATCCTACTGTATATCCTTTTATATCCTGTTTCATATGCTGAATATTTTTTAATCTTCTGTCAATTGGTTAATCATGATATATTAATGAATCTCATATCAACTTTCAAAGAACAAAGAGATTCCAATATCCCGTAGTAAAGGAATCCACGACCTACAATTAATAAGATGATTGTAGAGTGTCGACAGTCTACGACGATCAATCTGATTAGCTGCTTAAAGAAATTCCGTAGAACGTGTCGACACGGGCGAATGAATTTACGCATCGCTTCACCGAAAAGATTCAATTATGCGATCGGATACCGGTCACATCCGCTTAAACGATCGCCGCCGGGCCCAATAACCCTCAAATCGTCGAAACTATTTACAAAATTCATGGGGAACATTCCGTGCCACATCAATCCCACCAATAATTTCATTACTGCATACCTGGCCGTGTTAGGGGCATTGTGCGATCCTTTTCCCATTGCAACGGACATGAGAGTATCGGTGACCGTCCGGATCGCAGCGAATAATTCTTAATTAGTCACCGGACGGTCAGAGATTCATTAAAGCGACGAGCTATTTGCGAACAAAAAGCGATCGGACGACGACGGTTTTTCCCACGGCTGCGATACGCGGGGTCGACGGTGTATCTCGTCGGAACGTCAACGCCGACGATGCGATTTTACGACCGCGTTCCGCGACAGCACGCGGGCGTCGCGCTGATCGCTTCGAAGGGATTTCGAAGGACGTTCGCCGACTGAAAGTTTTTCGACCATTCCGTGGACGAGATAGGAGTGGCTCGACCAGCTGGAAAGGAGGACGAGCAAGCGGGAAATGGGGGAGGACGAAGACGATTGAGGGGCTGCGACGTGCCACGTCGGATTACGTAAATTGCAGGAGGCTCGGGAGAAGAAACCGACTTCATCCTGCCGGACTCTGGCTACCGGATGATGGATGAAGGTATTGCGCCCGGCAACTGACAAATATCTTTGTCCGGGAATCTCGAAGGGAACTCAACGGGGACCTTATGGAATTGATTCTATAGGCGGACGGCTGAAATATGTCTTCGAACTCCGAACTTTTGCTTTTCTTTGCACGGTTTATACAGTGACCGAACCAATGATAGGTTCATGTCATTTTCGTGACGTGACAGCGTATCTTGCGTAATATTTCTGGTTTTTGCTTGTTAGTAGATTATAATGCATTTAGCAAGATACAGAATTTTTCAAATAATACAACTGTTCCTAACACGGTTATTATATAAATATTACAAAAACTTGGAAGCTTTGTGTTTACGAAAGTTTTTTTCATCGTTCGATTATTTTGTGAACGTGTCAGATTAAAACTTTATTGTTTATTCTGAAGTACATTGTTATTCGAACGTGCTCTTGTTACGCCATTGTAAAACACTGTATTAATCTGTGCAAACGGATCTTTTTCCATGGTTTTGCATCGTTCGTTTTATAAAATCGTAGGTACAATATTGAAATTTCAATGATTTCAGTGTTACAGTAAGATATAAAGCACAGAACTTGATCACAACGATTAAAATTTAAACATTGACAAATGTATCCAATGACTTCGAAAATAGATTTGCTTCGTATTGACAATACCACACGTATACAAGTTATTGAATGAAGTTACGACCAATTAAAAACCGGAGAAAATAAACAGAATCATAAATAAATTAAAATAGACGTTAATCGATAAAGAAAGTAATGAAACAGTTTGGCCTTCATTGTTTATAGAACCGCTTCGTTTCGTGATTAAATATTGTCCACGTTTCGCAGAAACTTCTCGACTGCATTTGATAATCTTGTCATTTCAAAGACCGTACCAAGTAATGGTAACGAGCGCGTCGACAAACTGAGATGGTCAGGATTAAATCAAGAAACGAGCTCAGTCTCTGTTCCACTTCATATTTCCATCGATTTATTTAAGAAGTGGAAAATTGCCGGGTTGAATCGAGCGACTCCGGGAGAACATCGAGGGAGCAGAAGAGCACTGATAGGAGATCGAAGGAATCAGACAGGCCGTAGAGTGTGGCACGCGTGTCACCCGGGACGATTTAATGAGAAAAATGTTCGCGACTAAGGCCAGAATCCAGGACGATGGGAGTTTTATTCTCGGGAGGCCTTCTTTTTACGATCCGACTGGCCGTCTTTGTTCAATTCCTCGGTGAGTTTCGGCTCGCCTATCCCTCCGCCTGAGCCCAGTGTCCTTTGCTCGACTTAGACTCGCACTTCCCTCGAAACATTCCCCTGGCCAGGCTCTCAAACCATTAAAACTCGCGCAGAGTGGACGGCTGGGGTATTCAATATTTTTCCGAAGCTTCCCAGGCAACTCGATTTAACAGGGACCAAGTAAGAAGTCGCGGCACCCGCCAACCCAAAGTTTCTCATTATTTCAGTGGCTATCCGCCTTTCTTGTCGTTAACGAGCTGGTCTTAGCCGAAATTATCTGTTAGGCTGAATTCCGCGGAGAGTTTCGTTCTTGCCTGGCCAGTCTTCGATCGTTTCAGCTTTACCATCTATTTACGACGATTTCTTGGCCTGGTTGTAAAGATTAGAGTCTAACATTGTGCAGTTCGATTACTCTACTATTACCAGAGGTTACAATTATTCGAACTATTTCGAATAAATACTTATCTAAGGTAATTACCTGAACGAATTGTTTGTAGTTGAATGTTTTAAATTAATTACTCGTTTTTTTTCGTATTCATCGTGCTCCTCCCTTATGATTAAGATTTTTATTATGATTATTATTATCATCATTCATTATAACAGTTCACATTACGATGATATCATTCCGGGGATTAAATAATGATCATTTTAACAAACACACAGCTTAAGAGTTTATTCATTTATAATGTATGATGGCAAAATGCACAAATTTTGATTACTGCAATCAATTGTTACATATTCACTATATTATTATAACATCCTTCCTTATGATTATCATTATTATTACTATTATTATTTTGATTACTACTGTTACTATTAATATTATTATAACTAGCATTATACTGCTATTATTATCAGTATTATTATCATAATTGTTATCGTTAAAGCTACAAGATATAATTACCGTTATAATAAATTATCAACGTGTATCCCTTTTAGTGCCAGCGGGCCGATCTATCGGCCCGCGGTTCTTATGCGTAAAGTGCCACGGGCCGATGCGTTGTGGCGGGCCGACTGCCTAGCGGGCTTAAACATATTTTCTAACTAAACATTTTGCTGCCCAACATTATATTCCATATTCTTTAAGTCTCAGAAGAACAAATAGTAAAATTTTTCTCCAGGAAATCGGAATTTTGTATAAAGCTATTGATATAAGCGCACATATCAAATCGGCCCGTGGCATTCTTCGCATGTATTCCGTAAAATGCCTGGCACTAAGAGGGGTATTTTACCGTTGATGACCGTGGCCAACGGTAACAACTAGCAGATTCCCGATCGGTTCCAAGATTCTTTTCTCGATCCCACGCTACGACCACGGTTACCCCTTCCTAGCACCCGAGATTTCCTCGAGAACGAAAACGGCGAATCTCGACATCCTGAGAAAAACAACCAGACTATCCAAGAATAAAACAAGGAACGGTAAGTCGAACGCGTCTGCATCATTTCTTTATATCTACGCGTTCGCAAAACAAATTGTTACAAAACATTACATAACAATAATATCAATTTGGTAATCCAAAAAGTTCTTCTAAACGCGCTGTCGTGAATACACGTGTATATTGTTCCTTCATCGTCATATTTTTCCTTCTATGTCATGATCGTTAATATTCTACTAATTTATCCGCGTATAGTTTCTTCGTTCATGTATTTTCAACTAAAGTGCATGGAACACAGCAATTGAATTAGATTTTATCACCCGTGACACAGTTAGGCTGCAGATCTTAATGCAAAATAAAACGAGAGCGACCTGGAAATGTCTTCTTTTAAGAACAATCTATTCTATCTATCTATTCTATAAATTATTCGAATGGAGATTGTAGAATGATTCGACCAATAATGGAAATAATTGTAATCAAACTACTTGTAGAATTATAAAATTGCCGATGCCATACTTTACACCTGCTAAAGGATTATTTATAATAATTACGCATTAATGAGCAATCTAGCCAACAGTAACAAACCTTTGTATACTATAAAAAACTGTTTTTATTCCACTATTCCGTATAAATTTCTATATGAATAAATTCGTTATCAAATGGTCGGTTTTTTACGTTGCTGTTTACTAATCATAATTATATTGTAGTTCTATATACATTCGTGGAACATTTAAGATCCTAAAATGCGAACCCTTCTGTTTATTTGCCAGTTATCATTTCAACTGTAATCATTACTAATAGAATGCATGCAACTTTTCATCACTAATAAATTTCAAGAATAGAGATATATTGAAAGGTACCCTTACATTTCTAAAATATTTCAACGTTATCAGCGAGCAAGAAAGTATTTTTGAACAGTAATTTCTGCTCTTGGTTTTCCGCATATTTGAGAAGTTAAACCAGTCTCACACGTGCATTACTGCATCACCGCTAGAAAAATGAAACTTCACATGTGGTACTAATTCAGCAACCAGCCTTGAGGGTTATGAGAACGGCGATTCACTAAAATATGCATCGTGCGGAGAGAGGGAGAGAGAGGGAGAGAGAGAGAGAGAGAGAGAGAGAGAGAGAAAGATAATAGCAGCGAGCAGGTCCCATGATAAACCAGATGGATGGCCACTGTTCGAAGTATGTATAATCCGCATGTCCTTAATGCGAGTCAATAATTCGAATCCTCCAGCGAGCTTATCGCAGCGCGCTCGATCGACGCGCAGAACGCGGAATTCGTGGCGAAAATAAAGAGAGAGAAAGCAGAAAAAATAATGCGGAGTCACGCGAATAAATAGTCGCCGGGTTGAGGGAACGCGTGTTCGCTGATAAGCGAAATGACGGTCGATTGTCGATCCGGCTGATATGCATTTTTAATTTATCCCGTGGAGGGTTTCTAGGCAGGAGGAAAATAGCCCGGCACATATTCCGAACGAGCCAGTGAAAAACACCGGGAGACTTAGCCGCCGCGCTCCGCGAACCGCGACGGCGGATATATAAACCGGAAAGTTAGGAAGGCCTGCTCGTTCGTTTCCCGTTATCCGGCGAGTCTGTTTCGCGTAATTGTTTCGAAAAGTTGCGTGTTAATCGCCGGCCCTTGCATCGACTAATATTACACGTATAAGATTCCGCATAATTCTTCGTGGAGCACGGCGTATCCGCTCGGAAAGCTCCCTAACCCGCGGGCCGCATTTGCATGCTCGTAACTTCGGCCGCGTGGCCGCGATAACGTACTTAGACGCTGATGCCGGGAACACGCGTCCAACCCGATGATAATAGTTATAAACGTTACCCAGCCGACGGAAAATAAACCGGCTGGCACGCCGCACTCCGCTTCACGCCGCTTCCACGATCCGATCGTTTGAATTGCAAAGCGGAAGATCGGCCAATCGACCGGTCACAGTCCGATAACTGGTGCGAGGATCACACACGCTTGAAAAATAATTGCCGATATCGGATAATTGCTCGTCAGACCGAACCGCAAATAGTTTCTGCAAATTCCTATATCAGATAAAATCCCGTAATTTCTCACGCCTTCTCACAGCAACGTTCACCAATCGAGCCATCACGATGCTTGTTGCCAAGGTTATTTAGATATATGAATCCGTAATTGTTCACGACGTAGAAATGCTTTCGAGCGAAGACATTTACCTGATTCATTTGTTTATTAATAGTCTGTAATAATAGTCGGCTACAATATGAGTATATTTGATTTTGTAATTTGCGTGATAAAATCAAATATAATCGCGTCTCTAAGACATCTCAAATGTTCTATGAATATAAGATATGCCCTAGAAATGTCTTGTGTTGCAAATCAACGCCTTGTTTTATAATTTAGACGTCTAGAAGACATCTTATGGACGTCATATGGACATTTTATGGACGCAAAAAAATGTTTTTTAGGCTGTTCGTAGGATGTTTGCAGGTCATTTGCAAAACATTTGTAGGAAACGTCGTGAAGACATCTTAAAGACGGCTTAAAAACGTCCCGAATTGGACATCGTTTTAATGTCTGAAATAAGACGTTTTAAAGATGTTTGTTTTAGGGCGTAAGACGTTTAGACCTAAGATGAAAGTAAATTAGACGTTCTTAAGACGTTTTTCTTTTATAGTAGGGCGATATCTTGTATCTATATTGTATCAATATAATCCTCCTACAGTCCTCTAATAGGATCTCCTAATAGATAAAATTATTTTTTTTATGTAAATTTAAATTTACATACAATTTTTTATTTAAATTTATTTTTGTTTCTCAATTACTTTGATTCATAGATTTGGGCGATGGAAGAATAAAATCTTTTTTCGATCTAGAAACATTCACACTAAGTAGATTATGCATGAAACCTTCATCACGAATCTGACTTTTCTATCGAAGTCACTACAGAGGATTAAATTATCCTATCGTTAATTCGTAACTGATTGCCGAACATTATAATCGACAGCAACGTGCTAAAGATACTTTATGTCCGGAATCTCCTGGCACAAATTATTCCTTATATCATAGTGATCGTGAATAATTACGGACACACATATTAGTCTATTCGGGTACATACCATTTTCAAATGTGAAAGTTCTAATAAAATAGATTAGGTATATTGGTACCTCATTCAGAATGCAATGAATTATTTCCGCCTCCACTGCACGGTTTTGGATTATTCACACACGAAACCGGTGCGTTCCGAATCTCAGATCAGAATCGAACAATTTGAAAATCAGTGAATGGTCAGGGGGCCAATGAACTGACAGCGGGTGACTACTGTCAAGGAGTGAATTGCGAACGAGAATGAATTTCGAAGCTAGGAATCGATATTGCTATGGGTCCCTGATTACGGCGAGTCGTGAATGATGTAGTTCAGGTAGACGAAGTTAATTTCATGCTCAGACGCACATACTGATTTCATCGAATTATTCGCCGCGTGAAGCGGAGATAATGTCCGGCAATCTCTTCTTCACAATCCCCGGCCCACCGCTGACGTGCGGCCACGCATACGACTCTACCCTGATGCCATAACTGGTTAATTAGACTATATCAATAGCGTTGCCAATGAAATCAATATCAATGTCGAAACACTTCCGCTGTGCGTCGGTTGACAACGAGACCGGTTCGCGTTGTATCCTGAGCCCTTCGATCGATAGCCGATGGATTCGGACCATTAAATATTGTCCCACGAATGTGTCGTTTGTGAAACTAATTGTAAGTAGCCTCTAGACGAGGGGAACTTTGCTAAGGTAATTACTCACGTTAGTTGTTTGCGAGGAGACAAGAAACTCCGTCGCTCGGCTAGACAGCGTAATCCCTCTTAGACGACACCGATATTGTTTACGCGTGACGCGCAGTAATTTCGAGGTATAAACAGTGTCTACCATACTATCTGAGATCCACGGCTGTATAGCTAGAACGCATTTGCTTATTAGTTCCAGGATAATTAATCTGTCGGAAAAAAACAGATACCTTTTCGCACAAGGATACACGTACGAGACAACGCGTATCTCGTTTGTTTTTGTGTACAGGTTGTTGCGCTGCGTATAAAGGGTACAGCTGACGCAAATACAGCACGTTAACATTAGAAACATAGTTCATGTGAAAATGTACATTGTGATCCTGTTCCCGAATTACTTTTTCACCGTAGCGTTGCACGTGCGTACATTACACCAAACAAATTAAAAAATAACTATCTGAGACCTTACAAGGAATAGTATTTAACAATATCGCAGTGATCTGTGTTAGTAGATCGAAAGTATGTGCTACAAAGATCACAAAAATGTGAAATAAAATAAAAAACTAATACCTGATTTGACCTGGAGAGGTCAACAGAGAAGAAAGAAAATGATGAACTATCTATCGGAAAGTAATTATCTCTTAACGTAAAGTTACATTATAGAATATTAAGTGATAATAAATTAGTAAATAGCAATAAATAATAATTAACACAGAGTAACAATAATAAATAGATAATATTAAATGAAAGTCAGCAAAGAATAAATTAAATTCCAAACAGAAGTCGGCACTTTTATTTTTAATTTCTTCTTGACTTAACCTTGACATACTTTTGATAAGTAATTTATATAATATACTACGAATCTCTTCCATTCTTTCTTTTATTTCTTTTTAATTTTACATAAAATAAAAACGCATTATTGCGTTACATATTGGGAGTACAAATTAGTTCGGTCCGTTCTTTTGTGGTGAAATGAATTAACAGATTAATCAAAGTATTGTCCATCGCTGTTTACTACTTTTCCCCACCTCTCAGGCAATTTTCGAATTCCATCTCAAAAAAATATCTCGTCTTTTGAGGCGATCCAAGTTACAAGCCAATTTTCGATTTCTGCGACAATAGTGAATCTGTGACCCGCCAAATTGTGCTGCATCTGCCGGAACAACCAGTAGTCAGAAGGAGCAATGTCCGGCAAGTACGGCGGGTGCGGTAAAATATCCCACTTGATCGTTTCCAAATAATTTTGCACAACTTTTGCGACATGAGGCCGAGCGTTATCATGGAGAAGAATGACTTTGTCATGTCTCCGATCGTACCTAATTGCCATACGGCACCCAATTGCCTTGCTTGTCAATCATTCCCATGGATTTCAATCGTACGGAAACTGCTTGTTGGGTAACTCCCATTGATGCTGCAAGCTCCTCTTGAGTTTGACTCGGATCTTCATCGAGTAATGCCTCTAATTGTTTGTCTTCAAATTTTTTTGGCTGCCCAGAGCGAGGCTTGTCTCTAACGCAAAAATCACCATTCTTAAAGCGTCGAAACCATTCCCTACATGATTTATCAGTTGGAGCATTGTCTCTGTAGACTTGAACAAGCATTCGATGTGCTTCAGCTGCACTTTTCTTCCAATTAAAGCAGAAAACTAAAATCTCCCGCAAATGCTGCTTAGTTAACACAAAAGTTGACATATTCAACAGAGTAAAAAACAGGTGTATTAAATGAAACTCAAGGCAATATAAACTGAATGTTATTGGCAGATATCTAATCTCTCAGAAACAATTGAAAGCAGTTGTTACTATGAAACAGTCATAACAGTTGGAGCTATCTTTTGAAAACGGACCGAATTAATTTGTGCTCCTAATACATCTAAATTTTAAAAACGAATTAACAAATTTCGTTTTCCTCTTTAATTCTGTCGTGACTGCATTGTATATAGTTCTGCATTTAGCTGCGAGAAGACGCGAGCCGTGAAACAGTTGTGTATCGATTAGCGATCGCAAAAGTTCTAATAAAAGGCAACTGCTAAATATATCGCGGAGTAATTAGAATCAATATGATATCTTACAAATTTCGTAAAATCGTACGAGTAAGCAGGCGCAGTATTGCAATATACACTGATCCAGAGTCAGTCCTCGAAATGTGGTACACCGCGACTCTGTCTTTCCTTCGCTCAATTTCCTCCCCTGCACTTCCCCCACCCGCTTACTTGGTAGCCGCCCCCTCTCGAACATCTTTGCGGACCAAATCTCGCAGGTTCCTTTCTACCTCGCTAGTTCCTTTTATACGATCTTGCGAAAACTTGTGCACTATCGCGTCTTGTATCTTGCCTTCTCTCCAGAGAGCTTTCCTTCGTCATCTGTCTTCCGGTAGTCGCGTGTTATGGTACCTCGCGCTAGCAGACCCCGAAGAAGTCCGGGCCACGGCGAACTTCGATACTCCCGGTGACAATAAAACGGCTCGCTGGAAACTTTCGACGCAGCCATGTACAGTTCGATTACCGGCCGTTTAATTTTATATTATTTTTGCCCGTGTTCCACCTGCGCGCCACGATCGATTCGAGTTTGTACCGCAAGAAAAAGTGGAACGGTCAAGGAAGCTCGGAACAGACAATCGAAAAGGACAACAACGCCGGGCCGAGTCGATCTCGTTCACCGAGCCACCGACCCTCGAGTCTTCTCGTCTCGTTCCACTTTCCTCGTGAATTACGCGATTTCTTAGCAAGCTTGTCATCCGCCCGTTACCCATCCGGCGCGCGTTGTCAATGGCCGTGAACTGTTTACCTTCTGATATAATCGCGCGCCAGCGTCTGACTAAACATTGAGCACAATGGTCCGGTTTAATGAATTCAGTGACATTTGACGAAAAAGTTAACTCTTCCGAATTGATATTTATTCAACTTGCATTGTTTTACAGAGGTATGTGGACCTCAGGAATGAAGAAAATAATGAAATTGGATAAATACTGTTACTATGAACTCCTCATCTTCTTCGATGTGTACGGCTCATTGTGTTCCACTTTTTCACTCAGTCTTTTTATATTATAAAGATCAGACCTTCCTAACAAGAAATATCGTTAGTAAGAAATATATTTCTTCAGTCACTCCTAATAATAATAATATACAAAAAAGAGACAAGATTGATTGATGCGTAACAAATTAAAAAAATTATCTGTATTTGACAGAGAATAACTTTTGAATTGCACACTCTCTGTGTTATAGTAGAAAAGAATATTTTCTATACAACTTTCTTTAAATAACTATGAAAAGATCGTGACCCTGTAAAAACTAATGTGGAAGCTATAATTGTTTAAAGACGTCTCGTCACGCGTCGTTGACGGACGCGCTCGTCGTGGGTACTCCATAATATTAATCGTATGCAATAGACATATAAAATACATTTTTAGAAAGTAAAAACTAATTTGTATAATTACATTTGAACAATCTTTTCTTTAATCGAAAATAGCAATGAAAATTTATTTAAATTTATTGCTCAACAATTGCAAGAAATATTTAATTATCATTACCTAAAAACGACTATTTTGTAGTTATATTTGGTAAAAATTTCATTGCAATATTTCTAATGATTCCAAAGTTGTAACAACTTGTCACTGAATTCTCTGTGCAGTGGGACTGTGACGACGTAACCTAATCACTGAATGGAACATTGTTAGCGGATCGGCGCGTCTAGACGGAAATTCGGATGTAGCGAAGAAATTGTTTGACAGAATTAATAATGTAGGATGAACATAGATGGATATATATATATATGTATAAGTAGAAATAGAGTGTATAACTAATTATAACTAAGAAATCATTTTTAAATGATTAATGAATAACATGGAATTCTTTTAAAATGGGTAAGCATAGAAGATAGAGGTAGATTAGGAATCAGATTTCATACTATTCAAAATAGGTATCTACATAAAAATTACTTTTTACGCGGTGTTCCATCTAAATATTTTCTCCAGTTGCAATAACAGTTCAAACCGTATTGCACATTCAATTATACTTTCTTAAATGTCTAAATGTTAAATGTTGAATGTCTTAAACATCTTCATTTGCATATTACTACCAACTAAAATATGCAAGGTAGGAACCGAACATTCACAAATTAACAAATAGCGTAATAATGTGAGATCGGATTTTCCAGAATAATAAGTAGTGTATGTATTATACATGAATGAAAAGAATCAGTATGCCGAATTTTTTACACATTCGTTATTTTCGATGCAGTTAATTAACTTATTGCCACTGAATGTATAGCAATGACAACAATTGCATATTTAAACTTAGACTGTAGGTAACAAATATGGTAGAAAAATGATATAGTGATGACTAAAGATATTAGATGAATGATGTGTATTGATAATATGATGATAGATGAATGATGTAACTGGTGATAGATATAGATATTAGATAAATTGTGTGTACCGGTAAGACAATGTAAGACAATGTTTAATTTGATCAATATGTCTTTTAATTACTTATTTAACTATTTACTTCAAAGACATCACAAAAAATTCGCAAATGAAATAAATGCTTCCGAACGAGGTTTATTCTCTTTAAACCTTATATCCGTAAGACGACCACTTCTAGACGATTCGTTTGATAAAAATATGCATAGGTCGCCGTAGGAAGAATGTAAAAATGCGACATTATCCTCCGGAAACGAGAAATACAATGACAATGTACAGAGAGAGGAAAAGAGAAAGGATGAAAGAGAAAGAAACCCAAAGGAACGTGTCGTACCCTCGTTTCGGGATCTACGTGCAAATCAAAGACGACCGACCGAGGCGCCGCGACGCAGACACGTCGGGATGCGGCCGCGCCGAGCGAATTTCCGGAAATTTAATTGATTGTTATTCCGCGAGCCGCTCCGTGGAAACTTGCCAAGTAAGTTTCGTTTGAGCCGTCTGAGGAAACTCAACCAGTGGTCGTCCCTGAAGTGCATAGGCCCCCTTCGACCCCGTCGCTTCGATCCGAGCCTCGTTCCCAGCAGCCACCCAAACGAATCCTTGTTCCCGCGTTCCCTTTCCTTCCTACCTCTTTCTCCTTTCTTCCGGCAGTTTGGCGACTTCGAATGCAGTCCTGAACGTCGCAACCAACTTCATCAAGATGCAGAATCGGTCGCGAATGTTCGCCGAGTTATTGGCCAGCTACGCCTCGAGCCCTCTCCGAGCGTGGACTAACAACTTCCGGTTTCGGGTCAGATCACGCGTCACCCTTATCCTCGCTCCCTCGACAGGATTTTTGTTTACGAGCAGCTCGAAAGTTAGCTCGGGAAAATCCCGGGAGACGTCGTGTCGACAACCGAGGGACGTCAACACTGTCCTTATTTATTTCCGAATTTTCGTTTTCGGAGTCCCAAAAGTTTGCTCGGTTCTACGAGCATGGCACCTTATGTTCTTCGCGGACTCAAATTCTTTGGCAAAGTTTCTCCATCGAAACAGTCAACGCTGCAGAACCTTGTCCAATTCGGTAAATGCCGCGCGCTTTTAACGATTCTTCGTTCCGCGGACTTTACGACGGAACTGTTCCACAGGCCGACTGCAATTCCACCGAGCAGAAGCTCCGCGCGATATTAACGCGGCAATTCCTCCCCCCAGCTACATAATCGTGTACTTTTAAACTTACGCATTACCGGACGCCGAGGAGAAATTGAATCATCGCCTTAAGATGGCACCCGTTTATGGGTCGCTTACCTGCAACAAAAACACAGTACGTTCTTTACGACTCAGTTTTACGGTACATAAAAGGACGGGCACAAGGTATTTAAAAGGTTTTCAAGTAATCCCGGACAACTATATTGCCGCAGTGGCGCGCCCTTACGCGGTGTTCAACGTTAATCAGTATCTTCTTGAACTAATAAAGGGTGCATCGACGGTATCGCAGAGACAGTAAAAAATTCTACTTTAATATTCTCCCTTTGCTCCCTAGATCCTACCGACACGTGTCACCATTTCAACAACTGTTCACGTGCCGTCAGATTTTAACGATGAAAGAGCGCACGGAGCACGTAGGAATGACATAGTGTCCGACCACTGGTCGATACATTTTACTGAATCGTGATACTGCAGCTTCTGCGGCAGAGCCATTCAACTACTTGCCCGTGTGAACAGCGATTTCTAGTCCAGGGCAAACACCGATCGATGGGATCTACTGCCTACTGTCAAGTGCAAATTGTGTTCCTTCTGTAGCTCTTCGTGCGATTCCTCACTGGTAGGGCGCGCCTTACTTTTCGATCAACGAATTTTCGTCATATTTCTTTTCTATATTCTTATAGATCGTGAAAAGACGAATTCAGAAATTAAAAAGTGTTCAAACCCGTTGCGGCACGTCTTCCCGTTGTCCGATCTATTTCAGATTTTGCATATGTCATTTTTTCATCTAATGACATAATTCTGGGGGGAGGGGGGGAGGGGGCGTTTAGAGAAAAATCTTGTAAAAAAGTTTTCACTCAGTAAAACTAAGGTTATACTACCTATTAGTTAACCAAGCACTATTTGCTAAAGACAGTGACAAAGATCGATTGCAGATACCGTCGAGATTGAGTGAAATAGAATGGGCATTGAACGATTGGCATAGAATGGCAATGCAAGCGGGTGAGAGGGGAAGAGTAACATAAAAACGTAAACATTTTAATCTTTTACAGGAGCATGTTGAGCAGCTCTGCTCTTCGCAAATACAATTAATATATGATTTGTAATAGCTAACTAATTAACGTTGATAAACTCATCTTTTTGTATGTACAAACGTCAGCTTGAATTGCCGTAACATACAAACGACGTTTAGCAATATTAATAATAACTTTTATCGATGAAACAAGAATATATGTAAACATAAACATATGTTAGTAAACAATGTTAACGAAATGCAGTGTCGACGAAATTGTGTCAATGAAAACATTGTTGGTGAAATAATTGGTGGCGATTTCAAGGTAACACGACAATTTTATAAACATTAAATTGAATGTAAGTTATAATTATAACTCATAATATAACTTATAATTGAATATAACTTGAATACAACGGACTTGATGAATTTTACGCAAAAATGACTGGTTAAATACAAAACTGTGAAGACATTAAAAGTATAGAATTCACGATTTGCACAATTAATTTAGTCACTTGTTACCTTAATATACTATAATCATGGACATAATAGGACACCCTTTATTTAATAAATTCATTTTATGAAGTTCTATATTTCATGAAATGTATGAAACGTACGATTGGAAACTATTATAGTGAAATTCCACATGTTTGAATAGTTGAATTGTTTCGCAATATTGTTCTCTACTGTGAAATTAATGGTTACACGTGTTTATTGCTGTATATTCCAGTTATCACGTGATCGGAAAATGATGTAGAATTTCATCCTCGATTAAATGTCGTTAATTGCGGATCAAAATAAGAATAATATTCATTAGTTGCAATAAACAGGAATTAATATTGAATAGTTGCATAAACATTTATTGAAGTCTTAAATAATGTATTTACATTGTACAGGTAAGATTATCGTATAAATAAAATCGAAATGATGGCATATGAAACGATGAGTTAATCTTTTTGAATTAAATATATTTATCCATGGCTTTTTACAGACAATCGGATTTGAAAATTCGCGTGCACATGCAATTGCACACGAGTCTATTGATCCGTCTCTTTATAATTACCCAGTTTACGTTCTGTAGACAGAAATGCTCGTGGATTTATTGAATTTTTAAATTCGACTTTTTTGAGTATAAAGCTTTTGAACAAATCGATCCAAATATTTCGCGTTTCATTCACCTATCCGACAATGGGTTTTTGTAACGTTTTTTTCACAGAACCATTTTATTCGTTTACCTGTTTCATTACCAGAATAAATACTTTTCCTTGTCGAGATACACATTGCGTATCTTAATCGTACAATTATTTTCATTGTGCTTTCATTACTCTCGCATTCGATTGAATAGACGCGATGATAGTTGATCGAACGGAAAACGCGCCACGTATCTAGCTCTACAGCAAACTTAGTTCCATCGGGCGAAAAAATAATAACGAAGCTGTTATCGCGTTTCTTCGTACGGCACAGCGTTTCTGTGATTAACCTTCAGCTTATTTATAATTCATTAATCTCCGCGTACGCGTGCGATCCGCGTCGACTGTATAGCTGTCGGGCAGACAGTGGTAGCTCATTAAACTTGCACGGCGGTAGCTAATGTTGCCTACACACCGTTGTTTTCGCGTGCGACCGTTCGCGTACTCGTATTCGAGGCCGATACGTCGATTCCCGGAAACGCTACTGACCCGCGAGAAATGACACGAGGAATTACCAGGTCGGCGTCGGCGACGCGAATTATCGACTAGCTCCGAGGACATGTGGAGCACGGCTTGGTTTCAATATGAGGAATTATTCCCGGGAACAATGGCCACGTAATGACCGGCCGGTTCCCAGGAAGACACTGGTCGATTTCCATTGGTCTTCTGATTGCGGCGGATACCTTACCCCGTCGCCGTTATTACGGCCGTCTGCAGTTTTGACAGGAGTTAATTGAACGGGGAGGGTCGTACACAGTCGGCGGAGGAATAAAGGAGAACTCGACGGGGGCTGGTCGCGAACGTTGACGTCGCGCTACACACGGAAAAGTAATCTAGAATTTTCGCTCGTTTCTGGACATCGCGACACGATTTCGTGAATTAGAGGCTAAACCTTTGTCTTTCCGGAACGGCGAAGCGGGCTGGATTCATTTCGCGTCGCTCGGCTACGTCGACCGGCTGAAAGCTGGAAAGCTGCTAGCAGCCTGTAATGGAATTTCATCGGAGCACGTGACACGTGTCAACGGCATACATTATATTCGATACGTGGTAATTTCTATAAACGGACTGCGCTTTATTTCGGTATCGTGCGCCAGGTCCTTTGTTCCACGATCACAAAGGCTAACAGCGTGACGCACGGCTCAAAAAAAGGAGTGACTGCCGAGACCGAGGCGACGTTTCACAGGAACACGACGACGAACGCTAACGTCACAATCCGTCGCGACGTCCAGCGCCCCGAGGCCACGTTCGTTTGTTATTTATTTACTGCGCACGGCGTGTCCGCGTGTCTTCATTACCGTTCGCGCGCTTAACGCGCAATCAAAATCATGCGACCGGTCGCCATTAGGTGCTGCTCTCCAATAAATCGTACCGCTCTGGTGTACACGACATCGTGCGGCTGCCATGCGGTTCGGGGGCGCGCGCGAACGCAATTGCGCCACTTTGCTCGTACGCATGAATTTCAATAAATAACGAGACGGGGCGGTCTCGCTTCGTTATCAGACGGAGTGGCTTAACTGTCGGCGACCGACTGCTTGTTGTCAATTTGAGCCGAGGCGTGCGAGCACCCAAGACCACAACCACCGAGCCCGAACGCTCAAGATAGAGAGTTGCTGGCGTGAACGAGGGGAAACTACAACCGAAACAGTCGTACCGGATACCGATGTACCGGGTGCTCCACCGAGACGTGTCATCAATAAATTGTTTTTATTTCCATCGTAAATAATAAAATTGCGCGAACAATTTATAATTCCTTTACTCAAAGAAACATCTGTGAGTTATTTAAGAAATTTACAATAAAATACATATTGTTTTTAGAAATTTAGATTTTGGGATATAAATGAATAATTGAATTGTATTAGCGCGATCTATAAATCCTGGAAAATTTTCACTTTTCCACCATCTCTGTTACAGTTCACGGTCTTCCATTAAATACGTTTCTAATCCCCAACTATGCGCGCTATTTATCACCCCGCAAATATGGAAACTGACAACTATGAAACAATACTTGCCGAATATTTTTCGACATTCCACGTCCCGGTGTTATTACAATTTCGAGTTATCTGACATCCTTTGTGAACAACTGCAGAACCGTTGATAAAGAACACTATCCAAAATGCTGTTTTAGTGAGCTGTAGCGTCTGATAAATCAACTTCCAAACTATTTTGACTCGAGCATTTTCTATTATATTTCATTTTTGTTTGTTCTTATTGGTGCTTATTTTGATATTCTCTGAAAGTCCTTTTCAGGCGAGGAAACATCCATTCACAGTAGGAGCAACTTAACATTCTTTGCTGCAAGTACGCGATCTCGAATCCCTCGAATCGGAATCTGGTGCTTGTTTCATTTTCGATCCTCGCCGACTTCGGGTAGCGTCTGCGCGTCCGCATCTTGAAACGCGTTATCTAGCAACGTAAGTCCCGTACTCTAAATTCTCAAACCGCGCACAGAGCATTAACTCCTTCCCTTACCGAAAGCTCATCACCGGATGGAGGTTATGCTCGCGGAACCCACAATTCCGCAGAACATTTACGCCGGTCGTTCCGCGTGTATCACCCTGTATACGTGGAACAGAATCAAAAAGCAGAGGCGGAAGAAGGGCAACGACGCCAGAACTCGTGGCAGAAACTCTGCCGTTGGACTCACTGCCATTTCGCTCTATAACTAGATATGAGTGCATCCCTTTATTCAGCCGTTGCATAATTGCGACGCCGAACCTCCGACGCATCCGTGCGGCAACGTATCTGGAAAGTGCGACCAGCACGGAAAGTTGCCAAAATGACCAGCCGCATGGATCGCCGTCGAATCGCGCGACTCGGTTAAATCGCACGTGCACACGTTCCTTATTAAATAGAATTTCGAACAACCCGCGTAGAAGTAGCTTTCACAAATTTTGAGATACTTCGAATTCCAACGAATTGTTTGAATTTAGTACGACTATCATAGTCCTTTAATTATTACTGTTGCATTGCAATCATCGGTTGAAAGCAGGTGTTATACTGGCTCAGTAAAAGCGTGTGAAAATAGTAAAGCTGTAAAAACCTGTTAAATTATGTGGATCGATGAATAATAATTTAACAGCTTCTTCTTAATTCGTAATAACGTATATTTACAAAGACCATCCCAATCGACTACATCCTACGTACTGCCGTTCCTTTTGTCCCTCTCGTCACTCATTTGTTTACATCACGATGCGTACGCATTCTCTCTCACATACATACACACTTACAACACAGTTACAACGATATAGAAAGCATATATTTACCCGTCCATTCTCACACGCCTCCTTAAATCTATGCTTTAACGATTGTGAACTTAAACTATGTTTAATGTTTTCCTGAAGGCTTCAAATTTGTTTCTACCTAGTGCTTTGGTTAAGATGTCAGCCACATTATTTTCGGACTCAACTTTGATTATTTCTATAATTCCTTTCTCATAACACTCATTTACGAAATGATAATGTACCTCAATGTACTTTGAATTCTTTGTTAAATTACCAAATTTTGCAATCGCAATCGCGCCAGAATTGTCTTCATATATTTTTACTGGCTTTTCTAATTTTACTTTAAAGTCTTTCAATGAATTTAACGTTACTCTAATCTCACTGACAGAATCGGATAAAGCTACATATTCTGCTGCAGTTGAAGATTTGGTTACACTACCTTGTTTCTTTGATCTCCAGTAAATTACATTTCCAAAAGCTCTAATTACATATCCAGTTGTAGACTTCCTATCAATTTTATCTCCCGCCCAGTCAGCATCAACAAAACAATCAATTTCGTCTATATCTACATTTCTTTGATAAGTTAGTTTCAAATCTCTCGTTAAATATAAATATTTTAATATTCTCACTGCATATTTATAGTGTGTTTCATCGTAATTTTGTTGAAATCTACTCAAATAATTTACACTGTAACTTATATCCAGTCTCGTATTAGCACTTATGTATAATAAGGCTCCAATCAAGTTTCTGTAATTCACATCATTTGGTACTGACTCTGCGGGTTGTATACTCAAATTTTGCTCCATAGGCGTACTATATAATTTTGACTCAATAATATTATACTTTCTAGCCAATGACTCTATATAATCTTTCTGATTTAACGTCATTTTACATTTTTCTTTATCATAATCAATATTTATTCCTAAGTACGTTTTAACTTGGCCTAAATCCTTCATACAAAATCTCTCAGATAACTTATTTTTTACTTCTTCCAATCTTTCAATATTCTTACCGCATATTAATAAATCATCAACAAACAATATCAAGTAAATTTCACGATTTTTCTCACTGTCTACATACAAACAATAATCATTTTCACTTCTTTTTAAACCTAATTTTCTCATATAAGTATCAAAACACTCATACCAGGCCCTTGGGCTTTCTCTTAGTCCATACAAAGCCTTTTTTAGCTTACATACCTTGTCCGTATTATCCGCATATCCCATAGGTTGCTTCACAAATACTTCTGACCTTACATGGCCATTTAAAAATGCCGTTTCAAGATCTAATTGATATATCGTTAACCCCTTTTGACAACAATATGACAATAATAATTTCAAAGTTTGTGTTCTCGCCACTGGTGAATATAAATCCTCCAGTACTTCAGATTGCTGAAAACCTCTTACTACAATTCTTGCTTTCTTTTTGCCATCAGATTTATTAGTGAATATCCATTTTAAATCTAGTACTTTAGCATTTTTTGGCTTCTCGACTAGTTTCCAAGTTTCATTTTTTTTCAAACAATTTATTTCCCTATCCATAGCCTCTTTCCATGAATCATATTCTTCACTCTTTAATGCTTCATCATAATTTGATGGGCTATCTGCACTTACAATATTTACATAGATGCATCTCGTATTTGCTAAGCTAACACTATAAAAATCAGGCCTCTTTCTTTCTCTTTCTGACCTTCTTACATTTTCATTTCTATTTGTCTGATCACTCAATTTCCTACATTCAGATTTTACAACCTTTTCATTCTCTAAATTTTCTTTTTCAATGAGTGCGTCCGATCCAGAGTTTCTGTTCTCACTATCTAAGCTACATTTATCCTCATCATCGTTACTCTCATCACCACTAAGTCCGACTAAATTTTCACAATTTTCTACTATATCAACATGTCTCGCCACTGTGATTTTACCATTTATTATAACTCTGTACCCTACGTTTTCATAACCAACCAAAGTTCCTATATCTGCTTTTCTGTCCCATTTCGTGTTTCTTTTTCCCTCGGGTACTCTAGCGAACACTTTGCTACCAAATAACTTCAAATTACTCAAATCAGGTCTCTTTTGGAAAAATATTTCGAAAGGTGTTTTCTTTTCTAACGTGCTCTTTGTAAAAGTCCTATTTTTCAAATACGTCGCTGTTTTTACTACTTCAGGCCAATATCTAATATTTACCTTTGATTCATGTAATAAACATCTTGCAGAATTCATTATCGTCCTATTGAATTTTTCCGCTACCCCATTTAGTTCATGTACATAAGGTGGGCATTTTTCAATTACTATTCCCTTTTCATTTGCCAAATCATAAATATATCTGTTTAGATATTCTTTGCCATTATCACACCTTAATCGCTTTATTCGTTTCTCAGTAAGATTTTCAACTTTATTTATATAATTTTTAAAACATTCATGTACTTCGTTCTTTGATTTGATTGTATAAACTACAGCTAATTTACTATAGTCATCTATAAAACTTAGAAAATATCTCGATCCGTCAAAACCTATGTTCTGATGCGGCCCATTTAAATCAGAATGAACAATCTCTAATATTTCTTTTGCCTTTACTCTATTGTTCTTAAAAGGTAAATTATGCATTTTGTTTTTCAAACAGGTTCCACATTTTAAATAAATTGGCTCTAACTCTTTAGGTAAACCATCTACTAAGTTATTCCTGCACATATGATCCAAATAATTGAAATTTATATGACCTAACAACTTATGTAATCTTTCCTTTTGCGTCATTTTGCTAATCTCTCTTTCTGTATTATAATTTTCTTTCGTATTACTAAAACTTTTCATTTTATATAAACCATTCTCTTTATAAGCAATTGCAATTAAATTTTCATTCTTATCAAAAATCTTAGCTGTTTCATTAATTGAAATAATTTTATTCTTATCTGTTATTTTTGCAAAACTAAGCAAGTTCTTATCCATGTCTTTTACGTAGAATACATTGGGTATAGTTATTTCAGCTCTCGAATCCTTAACAATAAACTGTGATTTGACTTTACCAACTTTGGTACCTTTTAGAATTCTACCATCACCAACTTTTACGTTAATTGGGTTTTTTAACGTTACAAATTCACAAAAATAAGAATCATTATTTATGATATGGTCTGAGCATCCACTGTCCAATATCCAGTCTATCCTCTCCATACTACAATTATAACTTTTGATATCATTCTCATCATACTTAGCATTCTCATACTCATCACTCACTATTTGAGTCACAAACGAACCTTTCACTTGACACTGTTCACTGTAACTATATCTTGCGTCATGATCGTCAGTTGCGTTGACGCTGCGCTGCCAGCCTCTGCCTCTGCCATTGAATCCTCGTCGTGTATAGCTTCTGCCTCTACCGCCACGTCCTTGCGTCGGCTGCTGCTGCTGCTGTTGACCGCCTCCTGGCCTGTATACTCCGGTTCCGTTTGGCCCACTCCTTCCGGATCCTCTGCGCCAGGGATTAGTGCAATTTCTCTTGATGTGTCCCGGTTGATCGCATCCATAGCAAGTTGGAATTTTTTTGTTTTCTGCCTTGAAAACACTTGCTTTCCCTTTACTTACTCTCGCATTTGACTTCACCTCCCAAGTCATAATCTTCCCTTTCAAATATTCGCAATTTCTTTCTCCTTCGTCCAAAGTGTCGATTAAATCACAGATATACTCACACGATTCGGGGAGTGTTCCGAGCATGTAATTTAACTTTTCAGACTCGTTAATATTTCCACCAGCTCTCTTTAAGTCGTTAATCTGCTTCTCAAAATCTGAGAAGAATGCGCTTGAATTTTCATAATCGTTTAACTTCATCTGCTGTAACTTCCTTCTTATACAATGCTGTAGCGCTGATGACTCTTTCAAGTATAGTCGATCGAACTTCTTAATGATTGAAAATGCAGTTTCTTGATCACTCACTATTTCCAGTTGATCGTTTGTCACACTGCAATAAATGTAATTCATAGCTTTTAGGTTCTTTTCATTCCACTCATCTTGATCATCTGCAGCTGTCCTTTCCCTTTGTGCCGCTTCGTCACATTTCTTCCACTTCAAATACAAAATCAACCTTTTCTTCCATAAACTATAATCCTTGCCATCAAACACTTGGATTTTAATCTCTTCCCTTTTATCCATTTTTACAGTTTTTTGTCTATCAATTACGCTTTTTAGAATCAAGACTTTTTCCAGTCCCTCCAAGAATTTTCCTCGCAAATAGTCTCTATTCTCTCTGCTCAATCGGGAATTATTACTTTTCACTTTATTTAATAAATTACTTTCCTGTTCGTTAGTTTTTAATTTATTAACATCGTTGCCCATTCTCTTTCGAACATTTTGAATTTATTAATATTTCTTTTCGCTTCCGATAAATCGCCATGTGCTTTTCTAACCTCAAGTTCACCATGTGCTTTCGAATTTATGTGCCACGTGTTTCTATCTTCATCCGCTTACATCGCGTATTTTCCTTTACTTAATTTTCATAAATTTTACTTTTCTAAACTCGTGTACCCTTGTTGCATTTATGTGTACTAATATTTTTTTTCCGCATTGCACTATTGTTTGTTAACAATCACTTTTTCTTTAACTGCACAAAAATATATATATTCTTGAATTACTCGGCACTGTACACAAGCAAGTTGAAAATTAAATCTCGTTAGAAACCACGGACTGCTACCATGTTAAATTATGTGGATCGATGAATAATAATTTAACAGCTTCTTCTTAATTCGTAATAACGTATATTTACAAAGACCATCCCAATCGACTACATCCTACGTACTGCCGTTCCTTTTGTCCCTCTCGTCACTCATTTGTTTACATCACGATGCGTACGCATTCTCTCTCACATACATACACACTTACAACACAGTTACAACGATATAGAAAGCATATATTTACCCGTCCATTCTCACAAAACCTATAAAAAATTTCAAAATATTGTTACATTATTTGTCACAGAATAAAATAATTGGTGAAAATAATTTGTACTCTGCATAAAAATCCGCAGTATACTGGTACTTTTCGCTGCACCATTTTGTCAGCAATACGAAATATTATAAAGATACATCAAATCCATACTTTGAGTACCTGGACGAAATATAATATGTTTATTATGTCAATAAAACTACGCATAATGGAAATGCATAACCGAAACACGGAAACGAAAGGTAACAGTTACAGAAACGATTATTTAAACTTTACAATATTGATTGAAATCATTGTCAACTGTTTTTGAACGAGGCGAGAGCAAGTGTTCGTCGTTGCTTTTTCCAGCATTAATAGGCAAGATCTCGCGCGCGTAATTCGTCAACTTAATTTTTCACTCAACCAGCGCGTTTACACCGTCAATTTGTCCGAGGAACTGTGGCGAAATGTTTCCAACCCTGCAATTTTCGCAACTCGTTAGAGCGGAACGATGCGTAACTCGGCAGAAACGAAGTTGCGCGATGCCAGCCGCGGTTTTATACACGACGTCATGCAATCCACTTGACTCCGCGTCGAGCATCGCGATTCGCTAGCGCCCAGGTATGAATGCAAATTCCGAATCAGACGTTATTATGCATATTAGGTAGCGGTGCGGTCGTAATTCTCCTCTCATAAGTTCTTCGGTTACCTCCTGGATAGCTCGTCTTCGGCACGGCCACCCACCCTATCTCTCTCTCTCCCCTCTCTCTCTCTCTCTTCATCGCTTTGTCTCTCTTCAACTCTTCTTACCGATCGACCGTTTCTTTCCGTCCCTGTAGCCGCTGCTGAAATCGTCGTTCTTCTTCCAGCACTCGTAAAGCAGTCCTCTTAAGGGAGGAAACGACACCACGGCGGGAAAACTTCGTCCCGTTCCGAATTTGTAATCCGACTTGGAGTTTGATAAGGAATTTACATTTGTAAAAAGTCATTTGGGATCGGATTCCCGGCGGTATAGCGGCAACTTCTTCCATCCGGTGCGAAAAGAAACCTAGAAGAAATCCGTGGAAGCGTTTTCCACGGACGCATTCGTCCCTCTCGCCAATCCAATCGCGAATCCCGCGAACCAAAAGCATCCTCCGACCTCTGCAGTCCTGCGAAGTCCCGGCGATAAATTATTTATTCGTTTCGTGGCCTCGAATATATCAGCGATGTTTTCTCCAACTTCGCGGCAATGTCGTTGTCATCAACAACCGCGGAAGATGTTGCATTAGCCTGACCTCCTTAACGTTAGGTACCTGTATCTCGAATGCGTAAGGAGACGTCTTCTTCGATGCACGTTCCATTTAATATTCTTCTGTGGTGACATTGTAACATTTGTTTGTTACTACACCGCTACCGATTATTTTTGTACATATATTTTGCTTTCAGGAAAGTGTAGTAACGTACGGAAAATTTTTCAAACGTATTTTCTTGGCTTCTTCCTCGAAGGGTACACTGACTGACGACAGCCAAAGGATTCGTTCTATGTCTGTTTGAGACATAGCATCATCTATGATGCAATTTTTCATTTCTTTGAATAATTACGAAACAACCAAATTTAAATCTCTATTATTTTACTCCTAGTGACGCTCTGTGTTGAAATAAGCAACGACCAGTTAACGAACCTTCTACCTTATAATGGCGTTTTATGATTAAATAAACTCGGCTAGTCTGCAGAATTCCATACCAAAACATCAAAAATCGCAACAAACCTCGGAACACATGATACTCCATTTGCCTTTCTGTTCGTAATAAAAGTATTGGTAAGAAATTATATGGCTTAACTTCGAAACAATTTCATCACGGTATAAAAATCGCCTTCTAATACTATTTGAAATATCTATAAGTGTCTACTTAATTGTTCAGTTTCGACACACAGAACTATCTCGTCGATGGCATAGTAGTTTTAACAAGGCAAATGCTTTTATCCAACATCGAATTTCTACTAATGAACTGTTGCAATCGTGTCGTACGTATTTATCGTATTACATTATCGTATATAAAATCACGCTGACACTAATGACATGATGACGATAGTGACTAAATTTCTGGTATCGATTATTGAAACCGTAGTAATACCGAAGAACAATTGGAAAGCAAAGGAACGTCGAGGAAAATAATAATCGCTGCATTTATATAGGTGTTAAAAGTTCACTTTACTGCTGAGAATAAACTGAACCAACAAAGTAAAAGTACCAACCATGTTGTAAATCGTCCGAGAATCAGATATATACGATTTCTAAGCAAAAGATGTATAGCGTAACACGATCGTATTCTAATGTAGTTGGTAATAGGTTTGTTTAACTTATGTGTGTTCTACTCGATCGAATCGACATGCGTATCGACATTCAACGACGCAGGAATTAATCATGCCGCAATAGTTGTCACAGCGGATACATTGGCAGCTGTTACTTTAGCCGTGTAAATCAATCTCGACCAGAGGATTCCCAGTTTCGCGTTGTTGCTTCATTTATCGAGTTTTCTGGCGTCGTTTGTTCCATCAAAGCTTGGCCGATCTCCAAACGCGATACTTGTTGAGAGTGCCGGAAACCTGAATAACTTTTCGCATTAATTTCGATCGGTTCCCCCTTTGCTTGCGTCCTCTCTTCCGTCGCTCAAAACTATTTCAAGCCATTAATCTGTGATCCTTTTAGCAGCAAATAACCTTACTTTATAATTCATATATGTTTTATTTTATCCTAATATATATTATTTTTTACGTCATTTATTTTGTAGTATTAAATCTTAACAGAATAGCAGAATGTAATAGAAATTTCATTTTTAACCGTTTATCAATATAAAGGTCCTTATTAATAAAAAGTGCGAACATTTGTGTTGTCTTGACTAATGCATGATAGTTCAAGTTTTATTGTATCATGTTTGAAAACGTTAACGGAAGGACGAGAAATTATTTTCAAGTCATCAGTATAATTTCAGTATTACTATCGAAATGATTAAATTATGGATTGATTGCTTTTACTCGAAGCTATTTTAACTCCAAATGCAAAACATTTTTTTCCGACTATCTTATCCCCATTGACTCGAACAATATTCACAGTTTTAACAATTCTGAGGCATAGACATATCTGATAATGTCAAAATTATTCTGAAACATAGTCTGGCACCTCAGAATCACTGGTTGAGTGCAAATGGCTAATGAATTTTCAGTTAATGTTTAACTCACTCGCTAGAAGATGATACAAGTCTCGAAGAACTAGATACTAAAAGAAAGGCTCCTCTATTCAAAATTAGAAGCCCTAGAATTTAGAAAATGCATCGTAGATTTTATCGCAGTGATCGCAGGACTTGGAACACCGGAAAAACTAATTTAGAACTCGTGGTTGTAATAAACCCGAAGCGTGAATCAATTACCGAGGCATTCGTCTAGCCGCGCGGAGGAAGACAAAGGAGTCGTGACGGAGAGAAGCCCGTCGACGATCATTCGGAAAAAGTGCACGTCTGACTTATAACGTGCTAGCCGAGAAGAAGTACTGGAAGAAATCGTCAGAGCCTATTTCCAGCCGGCGTTCGTGTGAGGATTGTGAGGGTAGTCGAATAAACGTGGCTCTGGCGATTTGGTCAGCTCCGCGAGAATCCGTGGCGCGTGGATTCGCATTGACGGAGCCGGCTACCTGCAAAAACGTATGCTGAATTTCAATCAGCACCGTCGAGTTCGGGCAAGCAGTGGAAAGAGGGCCGGGTCGGCCGATGCAGTGGCGAGACAAGGGGGGGAGAGATTCTACTGATAGAGACGTGTGTGCCGGTCTCTGCCAAGAGTAAGACGGTAAAATAGTGAAAGGTAGAGGGAGCAAGAGGGTGAAGTATCCGACCAAGAAATAAGAAAGAGGTTAGGGTGGAAAGACGGCGAGGAAGAGACGCGAGAGATGGTGAAAACGGCTGCGATTTACTCAATCAAGCGAGCTTACTCGCCACCGAAAGCTCCCTGGGAAGAGCTTTGACAAATGGCCGACTTATTCCAGGAGAATACGTCGGGGCTGGCGAGCAATGGCGGTCACATAGTGCAATTCGAAATTGCACTCCAATAACTATCGATAACCCCATTATTGTGCCGACGGAAGACGGCATTGTCTCTTAGGGTCCTCTAATCTTGCTCGCACGCCCAACGAGCAAACGATGTCCGTTGGTCAAAGCGGAAAACTAATATGCTCGGCTCCGAGCGACGCAACCCTTCCGTCGTCCCGGAAATGAAACAATTATGCGCGGAAGTTGGATCAAGCAGCCAAACGGCCGGTGATTTTCGTAGCTGCTTTTCTGACGACGATTAAAAGCTACAGGTGTGCGTGGCCGCGCGTCCTGTCTGGCAATCTGGCTCCTCGCGCGAATCAACGAACCGCGATTACCGATTACCATCACGAAATTCGATTCGGTTGGAAATTTCGAGGCCGGCCGGCGATCGCACGCTCGAGGCAAAGGACGTCGATGGGAACATATTGGCTCCGAGTTTCCCCGTTTTGTATTCACGCTCCGCGACGAATTAAAGAACCTTTCAGGGTTCCGATAATGACCGGACCCTCGATAATTGCCGGCAGAAGGGACGAACGCGGCTTCTTTGTTGCATTTTCATCACGGCTTCGTGCCGCTCGTGGTTGAATAAATACTGGATGATGCCTAGAGTCGTAATAAACGGATTATCCAGCTTTCGCCGCAGCACCTGATAAGCGTGAAAGTTACGTGCGTGTTCACGGAAAATCGGAAATCCTGATCTTTTTTCAAGGAACGGTTGCTGAATTAACGCGTTCACTGTGCAGCATGCATCATACAGAGTTTCAATCAATATTTGATTTTATTTAAAGTTTCATATATGAAACAAGCTCACTTTGAAACAACCTCTTTTATTTCAATATTGGAAAATATTTATAATCTTGTAATTGTAAATTAACCACGAATATCTGATCGAAAACTGATGATAATCTCTCACTTATTAAGACTGATCTGAAAAAAGAATTCACGCTAATTTTAAAGATTATATGAATTTTAGATTTAGTAAATACTATTGAAAGTATTTAATACTATTAAAGTAGTTTTAATGTGCACTTTTTATTTCATTGTATATTATATATTCCCTATCTATTATAATACTATATACGATGTAGGCCATATTGAGAAGTTAAGCAGAAGACTTAATTTAAATATATCTAACGCCGAGTATCTGGAGAGATCATCTTTATAACATAAATTTCAACGGTAGAATGTTCTACAAATGGTTTTTAATAAGGCTAAATTCAAGCTTAACACATTAAAAATGTAACCATGTTTAAGGTCTTACGAAACACGAGAATTCACCAACTTTGTCTCTGAGATGTGTACACCATATGCGCTGCAACAGCATTTCGCCGCAGCATACTTCAAAAATTGAATTTTGGCCAACTTTTTAGAAAAAGGTGCCACTGTGCAACGTATCCTGCCATAGAGCTCAATGATCTTCCCTAAAGCTAATTTGCCAGGGGGGTCTAATAGCAACCACCAAACTCACTTTCAGCGACGTGGAGCGAAGTTCCTATGAAATGTGTCGACGGCGGAGGAAATCGTCGAGGACGCTTAGGTCGATCGGTGACGCGGGGTGATGACAGCCTTCCGTTTTCAATTTGCCGGAAGGACCCCGTAAAGTATGAGTAACGACTAACTCGATTAGTTTCTATCAGCGTCCAGCCTCCGAGTCACGTAGCCGATTCTGGTGCGTTCTCCGATTTCGTCAACGAAGACGCATCGACCCGGTTGGCTTCTCCTTACCTTCGCGTTCGACGTCAATCCCCTCGGCACACCGGCCGGAAGGACGCGGGTAGAAAGCTGACGGCTCCGAGGCGATATAAGATGACAGGAAGAGGGTGAAATATAGAAACTAACGTCGGGACGTGCGAACGACTCGGGTTTTTCGACGACATTGCTCTTGCTCTCGATATATCCCGGTTCGACTCGTCCCGCGGAACGTTCTTCGTCAGGGCGAATGGTCCATTCGGGTCTAACTGTTTCGCGAGAGAGTTACTTACGTGCCAAAATGCTCTTATTTCCTTGATTCTCGTTGAATGCCGTCGTCCCACCAACAGGCGACACCGGAAACGACCCCGGTAACGACTGAAACTACGACGGGAACCGAATCGGACCGGGCACACCCTCTCCTCAATGACGACGAGACCAGGTTTCATCGGCAGCTCTCGGATCAGTTAAATAAACGCGAAGCTTTATCGTAAAAATTACGACCGACCATCTGGCTTCCAAGTCGTACCATATCAGCACCGTCATCCTACGGGGCTCGTGAACTTTGCAACGAGTGGCGGATCAGGAACGTTAGACCGACGTGAGAATCGCCAAATGACTCGCGGTAACCTGAATTATTTCGGCTAGGATAAATGTCAGAAAGGTCGTTTAACAAGATATGAAATATTAGATTGTTCAATCACGGCGAGTTACTACACTTTCTTCTTTTTCTTTGTTACATAAAGTATTAAAATGGCGGTGAAAAAAAAAAATATATATATATATATATTGTATGGTGAAACAAATTCGACGCATCTGCCATGTTTCTCCATTTTATATTTTATTCTTAACCTATATTATTGAGTCCTATACTTGTGCTGAGTATAAGAGGTGTTCTATAACTCATATACCTACACAATTTTGAATACTAATCTTACAGTAACAAAAACATAAATATTAGCCAATACGAGATAGTAGTGTGATTAAGGCGCTATGATTATTCAATTGTATTCAAGAAGAATGAATTCTGTTATTCGCTATTATGACATTTTACAAATAATATTATTAGTGTACAACGTAAACGATGATTTATAATTTATGCTTTCTAGAACTGATTTCAATCTAACAATGCTAAATTAAGGCTAGTATAATTCTTTATTTATATCTTTGTGTATGTTACTTGTATTATGTGCAGTTGTTTATTTTTACAGTTTCTTCTATTTCTCACATACTTCTTTGATGTAAATGCGTAAAAGTCAGCATAATATCGTACATTCAAGTAATACTAATACTTCTTTTATTTATATTAGGTTTTATGAATTATGAAAGAGCTTTATAGAGTGTACTTCTTTTATTATGGAAGAAAGTTGGAGATTCGAATAGCTTTTGCGCTCTTCTAGCTACGAAGGGCATATGTACTTATTTCTGAATAGAGTGAACATATATATTATGAGCAAGTTAATGTCCATTTATAAAGGATGTATACATCTATACACCCTTCAATCGCGGTTGCTCATTTAGGAAGGGTGTACATAACACGCCCCTTCTATTAATCTCGGTCCCTTTAACTTCCATCGCAATTTACATCGCCAGAGAAACTATGTCATTAATAATTTACTATTGTAATAGTACCATCAAAACCTAGTACACATTGAATTATCCTATAGTTTAATTAGGCGCAATTTTATGTTATTGTTACACACGTAAATCTAATACTGTTCAACTACGAAAGAAGATTCTTTTGCGAATATTTTTGGCAAATAAAATAACATAAAGCATTATAAATACATAAAATTGGACAGTTTAATTATTATTAGCTCCTTTAATTGCAATAATAAACTTTAATGAAAGTTACGTAAAGTAGTCACATTATTTACTTTAAAGTTGCTATAATTACAAATATTCTTTAATAGAATATAATTAAATAAATTTCGTAAGCATAATAAATTATAATGAAAGTGTATTATAATTATGTATTTGTAATTGTATGAAATATTGTAAGGTATTATAATGTACAGTGTACTGTAGTAGATAACAAATAAACTGTAAATTATAATCAAACAGCAATCAAAATGGCGGAGAGTCTAAATAAATGCTATCTCTACACAGCAGCTCACGGTGCTTACTTCTAGAACTCCTTATTGCATTGCTTTTAATATGTATATATGCAATTAAATAACCACCGAGAGACACACGAAATAGTAGGATCTAAGCAGACTTTGAATCTGGCAGCAATTTTCCGAAATCCTACCGGTCATCAGCGTGCAGGGGAAGTTGACGTTCATGAACAAAGAGGTCAAAATAAGAGTACGACGGAACGAATTGTCGAGCTGTAATTACTTCCGCTTCGCGACGGTATTTCTGGACAGATAATGGAGCGATCGCTTTGACTACAAAGGATCGGGGATAGATCGTTCGGTGCACCTCACAGACACGTTGTTGACTGTTCGGAACGCTCATGTCTGCGTGTCACGGGACCTGCCGCCCTACCATATATGCGTCAATTCCGTCTTTGTCAGGAACAACTCACCGAGGGATATTGAACTTCTGACGGTCGCGGAAATAGGGCGAAAACCATTCTGTGGTGCCAAGATAGGGGCCAGAGAAATACCCAGAAGCTGATCAGTAGACCCTCCACTTTTCTGCGAAACTTTTCGAGGGCTCGTGTCGCCAAACCTGTTATCCTGCTTCTACGCACACCTGCGACAGAAGTAACACAACTCGAAAGAAAGTACAGTAGAGCCTTGATTCTCCTGATATTCGATATCTAAATTTGCTGTTATCTGGACACGTTTGATATGTAAATAGCTCAGTCAGTGGCGATCCATTATTTAATCAGAACATCGATGATAATTCTGGCATCGCGTCGAAATAAATGTTCTAGTATTTATAATGTTCTCATCATTAGTTCGGGATATCGAGGCTCTATTTTCCTCCGGAACATGGCCGATTTTTAACATAATTACACGCTTAATTTTATCGTTAAATGAAGTGAATTGTGTTAAAAAAAAATGAGTTCAGATTTACATATTTGTTTAGGATATTCTTGGCAAATTCTTTATCGAAACGCGCCTCTGCAACTGGTTGGTGCGATTCAAATAAATGCGCGGAATCAATTCACCAAAGAGTTCTGTTTTGATTCAACTTGCACTCGATCGAGACAGACTGACAACACGTCTAGCTGTAACGAAGCCAAGAGCAAATATTATTCCTCCAGCCGTGATTCGAACGCTGATTGATATTGAAGCTACCGTCGCAACACCTGACATTTGAAGTTCGTTAGGTAATTGGCTGTATTCTTATCTCGTTTTCGATCGATACATGTTAATTAAGCGCGGAACGGCACGACTTGTTAGCTGGGAGGATTGCGCAAGCCGTTTGTCTCATCCGTTAATGTTATTTAATGTCAATAATAATTACATTACGCGCGGAACATTGCGCTGCTTCGCGTTTCGCGTGTACAGCCCTTTGTTCGTGAAAAAGGATCCGCGCTGGAAGTACCTCGAATCCTATATTTTTTCACGAATTTCGACACTTATTTAGAATACACGGTACGTCGAGTACATTGTTGAAAACGGAAACCCTAGAATTTCGAAATGGTACAGTGTCAACTATGAATGTCAAACGAAACGCACTCGAAGGAACTTTGCAAGAATCGTCGGAGTACTCTTTCAAAAGAACGGCTATCGTGTTCGATGGTCGAAGTGAACACCGAGTTCGGACGCTGTCGTTGATCGTCACTGTCCTTTGTGCGGGACGAGTGTCTTCTCGATATGCCGATACGTAAACTGGACTCACCGTGCTTCACGGATAACCGGAACGCAAGATGGGAACTGTCGCTCACAGCACTTTAACTTCCCTATCCGTTCGCAGACAGCACTTGAGGGCAGTCCTTGCTGCCCAGGAAATGTTCACGGGAGAAGACAGTAAGGTAATGGTCGAAGAAAGCCAGCTGAAAAAAGGACGCGGTGCTGCGAAATATGTCATTCGCCGATTCACACGCGGGACTAAATTCTTTTTACCACCGTTTAGGATGGACGGCTATGTGTGTTGTGTCTGTGTGTACACAGCCCGACAGTTTCGCTCCATTTCCACGTGCCACTTCTACTTTTACTTTTTTCCCCACTCTCGCCGTCTCTCACGCTTATTGTCCTTTTTCTTTTCGTAACTCTTATTCTCATTCTCTCGCATTTACTGCCTCCATCCCACCCCACCCCACTCCACCTCTCTCCCTCTCTCTCTCTCTCTCTCCCTCTCTCTCTCTATCTCTCTCTCTCTCTCTCTCTCCCTCACACACACACACACTCTCTCTTCCTCTCACCAAGTTCTCCTTCTATTATTCACTTTGTCATTTCTTCCCGCTTATTGTCTTCTTTTCTTTCTTTTCCCCGCTCACTAATTCCCTTTTTTCTTTTGTCCGCTGCGTTTTGTTCTTTGTCATCCTACGTTGTGACGGATCGATGACGAGGACGGGACCACCGGCTACAGGACAGACAAGACCGGCGAAGGATATTGTTCTAACCGAATCATGGGTCAAGTGTTTCGAGCAAGCGCGTTTTAATTTGCTCAAAGCACTGTCGCCGTGAGCTCATCTCCGTGCCACGGGACCCTGACCGTAATTCATCAAAGTTGTTCGGAGAGGAGAGCACGCCCCGATGCTATTCATAAACGCTCGGAATGCTCGTGTTTCGACGTTGATACTCCGGCGTGTCCTGAGAACCTTCACTAGCCGCTGAGAGACTCACTCGGCTCACGTATAATGTATTTCTCTGGGGGTCCGTGTATGTAGATTTTCAGGTGCTGCGTACTGGTTGATTCAACCAACTTGAACACCTCGAATATCTCGTTTATCATTGATAATGGAATATGATGTCAACGCCGTTAATTTTTGGGCGATAAATGATGCGCTGGGTAAATAACTTTCGTCAAGGTAGTACTCCTCGAGATTTCAATATTTTTGAGTTTTTCATGTTCCTTTAAATAGGACTAGGAGATCTTTGCGCAACCTTTAAGACCATATATATAAATTTAAATACATAAATAAATATAGATTTATATAAATATTTTTATATTTATACTCATATATTTGAATAGTCTGTAGATGACACAAGGTGAGGAATTAGATGGGCTGCTTCTTTCTCAAAGATCTTTATTCGACTGCCCTTTCTCTTCGGGAAAAGGGCCTCCTCCCCTCGATGAACCATCTCATCACCCAAACAGAGACCTCCTTATCTCGGAAACATAAATAGTGCGCCGCCTGACCGGCGACCATCTCAGAGATCGCTTACAAGTCATATAAAAACATTTATATAACGAATTTATTCTTCAATGGAAATGAAAAACTTCAATGAATTATCTGATTTCTTTAGTTTCTGCAAAAAATGATTGTGTTATACAATGTAATCATAAAAAATGTCCCAAAAATCACTCTCAATAAGGGGTTCCTGATTTAAAGTAACTTTTTCCTTAACGCGAATGCAATCCGCAGCTTCGTTTACGTATTATTCGTTAATAACGGTGACCAATAAGAGGTCCAATTCAGTTCAGCCGAGTTCGCCTCTCATTGGGCACCATTTTTCGCCAATAGCTCGTAAACAATACCTCACAGAAAATTTCAGTAATGGAAAGAGTTACTTCACATGACGTCTAAAATACATCCTGCGTAATGATAACTTGATCTGAACTCTGTCCTTGAAGTGGACGATCCCAGAAAAATAACTTTTGCCACGCTTCTGTTATTGGAGGACATAGACAAAAATCATTTCTTTGGACACAGATTATTTGGACTCATTTAATGTTAACTAGGATGAGAGAGAGAGAGAGAGAGAGAGAGAGAGAGAGAAATAATTCTATTTCTGAGGGACGCGACGCTCTCCGTTAACGATGTCAATGTCACAAGTGAGTTTATTTTTCGCCGTTGTTCGAACTTGCTCGTGTAATTACAGTAATAACACAGTGTTCACCGACGTTATTCGTAGCGCCCGTCTTCGTTATCGTTTCGACGACGCCACGACGTCGAAACAGAACCGGTCCGGGGAACGCGTGCAACTACTTAAGACGGGTAATACTCTCGCGATTGCTAAAATTGATAAGTTTCAGCGCGTTATGAAAATCAATTATCGCGAAACCTGTGGAGCGGGTGTCGCGAGGAATTAGGAACTTGCCGTTGGTAGAACTTGAACAACTCGAAGACCCGGGGGAAGTAGTATAACGTATTAATGTGGACGCGAGACGAGCGTTAATATACTTGCTTGAATTAGCGTCGCGTCGCGATATTCGGCGGTCGGTTTTTCCCGCTTGGCGACCGAACAGGCTAACAAAGCGGCAGCTAAACGGAAAGTGGCCCTTCGTAAAGCAGGAAAAGAATAATTCAGACGCTCCCTCTCGACGTTTGCGAGATTCTCTTCAATTCAAGAGCGGGTAAAGCAATTACTCATCTTGCGGCGCAACAAAGAAGCGAGCCACTTTTCTGTTGAGCAGCGTTCTAGCGGGACGAGTCAATACACGGGTCGTAATTCAATGTTGTCCCCGTCGATGGACTGGGAAAAGTCTCGAGGAACGCGATCAAAGAGAAGCGAGGGGTTTGTTGATTGGACGATATGTCTAATTACAATTACAGTCACGCCGAAGCGTAACGACCGTGCGAAAAAAAGGAAGGCGAAGGCGAAGGAAACAGGAAATAGCGGAGCCGGGGATGCAGGAAGAAGCTGACGGCGGGACTAGCGAAAGCGGAAAGAAAAGGAGAGGGAGCGCGCACGCGCGACGGGAAAAAGAATCTAAAAGAAACGCTTGACGCGAGGGAACAATTTTGCGAGCCCTGGGAAGAAGAGCTTCTTGTGAAACTCCTTTTTCCTGCCGAATTAATTAAAATCGGTCCACGGGCCAGAGGCCAACGGGCTCGTAAAGATGACTTCGAAGAGGAGAAGGAAAGGCAGTCGAAAAAAGTTCGGGACGAGGAAGACGTCCTTTGTAAGTTCGCGTTCCGGTGCGGCAAGAAGCTCCTCGGACGGGAAGAACGGCCAGGAAATCGGTGTCAGGAACGCAGCTTACCGTGACAAGCGAGCTTAAAGTCGGGCACGGTGCATTCGGTTCAGTAATTTGCTTATGCGTTTCCGGAAATTCCTCTGACAGCGACATCCTCCTATTTTAAAACTTGATCTCGCGACAGACCGTTCACGACCACCGGTGTTCCTTCCCATCCCAAACCACCCCGACCAGATCCTGCGTTGCTGCTTTTTCGTTGGTTTCACTGAAAAATGTCTTCGTTTGCCGTGAAATTTCAAAGAATACCAAAGAGGACACTTCCGGTTAAATTACTTTTGTAACGCTTCGCCGTTCTAGAAGGTTCATTTCTTTAAAAATACTTCCTGGATCGTGCGACAGCTAATCTTGAGGAAACACGTTGATTTCTTTCCCTACGTTCGGATGTCCTGAATCCATTATTATATTATTAGATAATATATATTAATTAGTTTAATATATATTATATTATTAGAATTCGAAGGTTGGTTTCATTGTCCGACCATAATCAACTGTTTCTACTTGTCGCGGATGTACGCGACTTTCAGAATATCATTTTCGTAGCTCAATTATTTTTGTTTACTAAACAAGCTTCGAAAGAAATGAGAGTACAGAATCAAGGTATTTTTAATTATCGATGAACGTAAATATTATTAACATTTTCACTCGAAACTTGTTTTGTACAAATCAGCATCGCTGTTTACATAATTTTTAAATGTAACAAACTTGTTACTACAATAGCCTTCTTAATTCCGTACACTTATTTGTGGCGCATTTTATCAAAATTTTAGCACCACTTGTTTCGTTCCTAAATTAATCGAGGTTTAACACTAATCTAAGACAGGATCATCTATTAGAAAGTTCCAAATTCCGACTTCATTGACAAAGTTCCAGAGGAGTACCTACTGGCACAGTTCAGACAGTTGAGTGAAACTTTTAACACGGCACTGGGACGACTTGGATAAGTTCCCGTTGTTCACGCCCTAAGGAAAACAAGCTTAATAAGTAATTCTTAGTTAGTATCCCGGAGCATGCAAAACCCAACTTCTCGAACCCTTCAACGCCGAACCACACACACACACACTGCGTAAAATTTCGAGTTATCTATCGACATTCCAGCTAGTTTCTCGTACACCGCTCCCTGTTCTTCTCTTCGTATTCTACTCACGCATGGATTATGTACAGTATGATCTGACCAACTTCTGCTTAAGCGTCCCGTGGAGAATAACCACTATAATATTCATATAATATTTACTGTAATATATTCATAATCGAAAATATCGAAAAGAAAATCTGGAAATCTAGTTGAAACTACCATAATCATTGTAAACGCACTAAAATGCCGTAAGTATAATCTTTTTTAATTTATCTATTTAATAACGCATCTGCTTAATCGGAATTAGCCACCACTTGTGAAATTGTAGTTGTTGGGTTACATATATAGGGTGTCACAAAAGAGACTTATAATCGGAAGATAAGGGATTCTGGGGGTCATTTGAAGTAACTTTGTCCTTTACAAAAATTTTCTCCGGGGCGCCATCAACGAGTTATTAATGAAAAACATTGACCCACGGGAGGCGCTCTCGATTAACGCGAGACAGCAGAGCCAATTGGCGGAACTGAGCTTCGCCCACTTCCTAGCTATTTATGCTATTATATTATGCATTTTTACTTTTTTCGGGGTAGTACAATTTGTTTCTTTTTTGTTAATGATACATCAGGGTTGATAGAAAATATGCTTCCTCTGAGTTTATGTAGGAGAAAGAGATTTGTATGTTAGAAATATTGCGCTAATTAGTCGAGACGACTGCTCTTTTCCAAGGTTCTGGGGTAAGTGCCGTGCGGTCCAACACAGTCCTCCTACCAAAAAGCAATTGTGCTTTCCCCACTCCGTGGCCAGATCCTCCAAGAACAGAGTTTCATTCTTTGGCAATGCAACGACGGTTGCTTGCCTTCTCTAAACACATTTTCCATAAACAGTCAATGGCCCGACACTCGACAGCTGGGAGACCCACTGCGGTCATCAGCCGTCGCGTCGCATATCGCCAGGACTGTTTAGTCTCGCTCACCCTCCGGGCCACGCGCATCCTTGAACCCTGCCATAAATCCATCGACGGCCGACCATCGTTCGGTCGTCTCTATCCCGAATTTTCTTAAAAAAATACGTTGCGCTAACATGTATGCACTCATTCTTGATTCCACTTGTACCAAATATTTTTTATAATAATTCCTGCAAATTGGGTTTCAATGTATCTTAAATCTATATTTACCTCGTTGTTATTTTCTGAAATTTCAATATTATAAAATTTTCTTTCGCAGAGAATTATATTTTGGTGTCTATGTAACTAATTAAATAGTTACAATTGAAGATATATCTTATTTCCTTAATTATATTAGGATTATTAACAGAAATTATATAATGGTGATGTATTTCAATTTTTAAGTTTCTAATTGCCAGAAGAACGATGTAAACACTACAGAATTTCATAAAAAGAGTAATGGAAGGTTTAAAGTGTAATTTTGCAAAGCGTGTTTGTAACAGAGGTCCAAGTAGCGTTTCATAGTAAAAGAACGATAACCCGTCAAGGAATAATGATTTAACACATTTGTATCAAGATAGCGATGTTAACGAAGGTTCGCGAAAGATAAGATATATTTTTTCGTTCAAAGTTATTTGCCTCCTTACTTGAAATATTCTATGGTATAACCGCGTATCTTAATGGAAATTTGCATTTTTAAGGTACGATAAATAACAGCAAGAATTCCGTAGAAAGTTACTACCTCGGTAAACGCTTTTCCTAGATAAAGAAGAATATTAAAGCCGAGACCAGACTCGTTAAAATTTTATTCTGCTGTTCTTTATTCCCAACTGTACGCTATAAATATATAAAAATTCGCACTGCGAAGGTAATTTCAGTAAACACCACAAGAAGATACATTTTCGATCGCATAAATGGAAGTATTACTTACTTTCGTATAAAAACTGCATAAATCGAGAGAATATATTTCTACACCGATACTTCTGCTTACCATAAGTAGACCGTAAAACATTCTGCATAGTGTCCAGAGTAAAATTCACAAGAACAAAATCCAGTAAAATTTGTTGCCTCGATGTCGGTTTTAATCAAGCGGATATAACAAGGATATTCGTCTCAATAAAACTTCGTAATTTTAATGAAATTTGATGTATTTAGTAATATTTTGTAAATTAAAAGTATGTACGGAAATGTTTCATTCCATTGTATTTCGAGTAACGTACCTTTCATTTCATACGCGCAGTAGCTCACGAAAGTATTTGAATAATATTGTTACGAATATGGATCGATATCTTTTGATATCGAGATATCGAGAATTCCTTGTGGCAACATTGCTTGGTAAATATCTCCTGAGCCACGATGTAACAAGAACGACTCAGAGTTGGGAGAGACGTCGTGGTAAACGGCCGAATATTAAGTTCCCCCTTCTCCCGAATAAGAGTTCTGTTCTTATTAAAGTCGTGACGTTATTATTCAATATATCAATATATTATTCAACATATCTTTAAATAAATATGCACTGAAGGAAAGAAATACTTTGGGATATATTAAAATGCAGCGTATAAATATCAATATAGACAATTAAAAAAATATTAAGAAACATAAAATTTCCACGTCACATAAATATTCGAACGCCTTACGAAATTAAATTGGAAATTAAGAAAATAAGTTCTTTATAAATTTTTATTACCAGCTTTATACCTCCATTGTTTAACAATATTTTTCAAGAAGTTTGACGTTCTAAAAATGATTGTGTATTTATGATCGATGTCGTTTTATATCAACGTTTTACACAATTTTATAATTTGTTTATAATATCTTTTTGTTGCATCTTTGTACGATCAAAATCACTTTATGGGGCTAGACCCAGTCATGTATAAGACACGTGTAAATATAATTTGTCATCTTAAATTCTTAATACATATCAAGAAATTTGTAAAATTAGAATCCATTTTTGACTTATTTAGTTACTAAAATTGATGTAATGTGGAAAAGAAGCAGTTTATACAAAATCGAAAGCTTTTTCTACCTTAACATTTATGTATTTTGCATTAATATGCTGTAATGAATTCTTTTTCTACAATGTATATTTATTTAAACGTATGACGTAGAAGTCAAAGTTATACTAGTGTTCTATTCCCGCGCATGATTCAATTGGAACAACCAATCAATAAATGAATGCAACAAGCAAATTAACACTTAGAGAGCCAAATGGAGAAATCTACCCGTTTTAAATGAAGTCATTTGGCAGTCAAATGGAAAAATTTGCACAGTAATCAACATTATAATTCTTTAATTTTATTAAGTTTTCAATGGCGTACGAATGTTGAAGAAGTAATTAATACCATACAAATTTTGCTTTACAATTTCCAGTTCATTTAAATAAAGTTCTTTGAGGTTTCCGGCGCGGTTGTGAAAGTGTTAATAATTAGCACACAATAAAATATTCTCACGAAAATAAAAGCAACGACTTTTACATCGATGCTCGTACATAATACAGCATAATGTTCTCATACATCCGACGTTAAGCATGGAATTTCAATCTTGTTCTGCACGTTCGCCGAATAATTTTCCAAGGACGGATGTCCGGTTTCATTTTGAATTTCGTCAAACCGGTGGAGGGGTCGATCCAGCATCCGTTCGATTGATCTAAATGCACGTTTAGTTATTTCCTCGAGCAACGCGTCCCGTCAAGCGGAAAATATCCCAGGAAAACAAAAGCGTAGCTGGTTGCCGGGCCACCGGGCCATTTCATCGCGCATAGCGAAAATCGGTTTTCATTAAGTCGTCTGTTGGTGAAACGCGCCCTGGCGTACATCCGATCCAGATTAAAAGCTGCGTTTGATTCGCGCGGCGCAGCTGCGAGGAACGGAACAGCAAGGTTCAAGGCTTTGTTCCGTCGAACCAATACAATTAAAGTTCGTACAGTCGGGGTAGATCGTTACAGCCACCATTTTCGGAACAGGCGATTCGATGTTGAACTGTCGGCTTCTGTGCTTTTTTTAACCCTTATCCGGATTGCGGTGATAACTCATGAAGTTTCCAAAGTTACAATGAAAATTAACTTGCATTTGTTGCAAATTAAAAGAAAAAATATTTTAAAATATCATTCATATAATGTTATAATATATTATTATCATATATTATATTGTTATTATTATATATTATATTAGTTATTTCAATATTTATCGAAACAATAACTGGCAGTAATTGAAAGCTCGGTTAAGGGTTCATCCAATCAATCAGTCGTTTTTAGAACTCGGTTGGTTTAATTTTCATCGACGATAAGAACATTAAGGAAAGCAGATGCTTATTGAGATGTTCAACTAATTCCTGTAAATAGTATAAATCGATTACTTCTGATCGTTCCAATTTATAATGCACGAATCGTACGAATAATGGAACACAAACCAAGTAGTAATTAAGCTCTATTGAACGCAAATGTAATGATCAATACGATATCGTTTGGCTGTTGTTGGCTGGAAAATGGCGTTGCCATTTGAATTATTAACGATGTACGTAAAATCAAGATTCTATTGATTTTCGTTACCGCTCGCGTTTATAAGTCTCGTTGTTGTAACTGTTTAATAAACTCGTGAAGTTGAATCGGACAAGTCCGAAATATCATCTACGGTACTTACTTTACAGTTATACAAAATTCATCGATCCATAAACGATGCGGCGGTTCAGCGAGACGCGCAGATCATAACTCGATAGGAACGTTATTAACGTGAACAGTCGCTTCGCGATATCCATTTTGTTGTCCACATAAAATAGCCGTTGTACAGCCGGAACCGGCGAGGTATTGGTCGCGATTTCTTTTATTGTGTCGCTTTAAAACCTGGAAAATCCCAATAACCGGTAACTCACTTCTCAGAATTCCAATCCAAGCTGCGCCAGTAGAAATCCGCCCGTCTCCAGCTACTATCGTCCGGCTATCAAACATACAATCGTTACACATTTTCTCCATCTTTAGATTCTTATTTTCAACAATCAGATAGCCCGCGCTCGTTCTCCCTACGATGCAATTTGAAATTTCCCTTCGCGATGCAGACGGAATTGAACATCCGTGAATCAAGAACTGCGACCTAAGTTATAGACTAGCGTAATATGCTACTGTACGTTTTATGCAATGCACCGCCTGAAGTGCATTGTTTCAAGATCTTAACTGGACCTATCTTGTACGGGTCAATGTACAAGTATAAATTTGCATTTGGATACAGACGGAGCATTTCAAATACAATCCCAATTACCATCTTCAGTTCCTTTTGCTACTCAATGATTCTGACTTTGTAACTTGTAATTTTTCGAAATTTGTTAAAAATCAGGTGGATTACTAGATAACGAGTAATAAAGATTTTTGCGAAAATAGCAATTGTTTGGAATGACAAAAAGAACCAATCAATTGCAATATTTGTATATGTTTTGTTACGCATTATTTGGTAAATTAGCCCACCTATTGTTACCAGTTCGATAAGAACATAGGAACTAATAGTAATTATTATCGAAAAAATTTACATGTAACAAGTCTATATTTGCTGAATAAACAGTTTAGTATAAAGTATTAAAGTTCTGTTTGTAATCTTTCACCGTCAGAGGTACGGATAATTAGGTTGTCTGCTACATGCAGATGCAATGTGTTGTATATTCGTATAAAGTGGTAGCACTTAAGAGCCGCAGCACTTAGGAACGTTAATAAGAAGAACGTTACGGAAAATAGAATTTCCTGTCAGTGAAAAGGCAACGATCGATCGTGATTGCACCTCGTACAATCGCTTACGCGTAAATGATAAATATTGAACACCCGTGGAGAATCTAGGGCAGCGAGTATGCAGTGAGAGAGAGAGAGAGAAACGCGATTTTATGAAATAACAAGCACCGAACGTTTACCGAAGAGATGAAATATCAGCGGTCGGCAGTAGTAAGGGTGTACTGTAGACTGCGGTCGTTCGCCGGCTCCAAAGTTTAGGAATGCATTGGCGTTGATCGAAGCCGTTTGGCTAAACAGCGTTCACGAACAGAACCGCTTGTTCGAGCGAGCATCGGCCACACCACAGCTAAAGCCAGCTTCTTTCTGGGAGGGTTCTGCTGGCTGATACGGAATTCTCGTCACGGAACTGGATGTCGAAGGAATCAGTGCACCGTTGAACGAAAACGAAGGCCGGATACGACGCAGACAAAGGCGAGACACGCTGGTCGCTGCTCCCGTTTACAAACCAACCCTCCAATTTTGACCTGTTCCTTCCTCCGGCCTCGGCGCTGCTCCACATTCTTTTCACTCGACAGTCCGTGCTCTTTCCTTTTTCAACCGGTCCACGGCTCCGAAACAAGAAACACGGATCCGTGCCCGGCCGCGCTGCGAACGATCGCACGTCCCCGCCACGCCGTTTCCCCCGTGCACTAATTCTTGCTCGCTTAATATTAAATTAACATCCCGGATAGAGGAGACGGTGTTTTCCTTTTTTGCCGGCGGCTTCCAAGTACCTCGGCCGAGGGAAATTTTCGTGGCCCGGTCGACAGGGTACTTTATGGGCGTCGTTATTTAAAGTAATAGATGTACGTATATAACGGAAAACTGGCCCGCCTCGGGGCTCCCCGACATTTTTCAATGGGGGGTACTTTGCGCCCCCCATTGTTTCCAGTTCTTCCGAGCGCGCTCGATGGACGCCGCGTTTCTTTGGAGGATCGCGAGCAATTTTCCGGACGGTTTTAAGCTTTATAGGCGGTAATGAAACGTACGTTTTATTATGCCATTAAGCGCAGGTGACGTTTCGGAGAGAAACGATGCTGCGGGATGAAAAACGTATTAACAAGACGGCGAAGAACTTGATGCTCCCAGACGTGCCGATCGATGCGTGTTCGATTCATGTAGACTCGCTAAGAAACGGCAATTCTTACGTTACTCACCGTATTCTTCCGTTGTCATTAAGATTGTCAGTACATATTCTTTCGTTGTATTTCATTGTATCCTTCTTTATGATTATTATTAGTACTATGTTTATTATTTATCATTATTATTACTATTATTAAAATAATATAAACATTTGAAATATTTCTTGAAAACTGTAACTGGCAAATCTTACCAGCCACTTGGTCCTCTTTGATTTTCGATTACCTTGACCACTCGTTTTTTTATAATATTAAGCAGTTCATTCCATCTATCGCGTAATATGTATCGCATTTTTCGTCAATATTTTGTGTTACGTTGATAATGAAAATACCCAAGACAAGCCATATTATTCATTCGTAATCTTAATCGTGATTTGTCCAAACAATGAGCACCTACAATGAACGAAAATTCTATGAAAAAGTCAACTTTATTATTTCCTTTTTCATTGAAATTTACTCGATAATTCTATTATAGAGCTATAGGAATCATGCAAATGTCTTTAAAAACTTAACTTCAGTGTTCATTCATTGATCGTTTGACATATTTTTCACTTCATTATATATTGTACTTAAAAAACAAAGATATAACTATTTAAAAAGTACTGGAATGGTATTTGTAGGTTTATAAACTTAATAAAGCATCTTGTTTGCAATAATAACGCGCAGCTTAAGAGTTCATTCATTTATAATGTGTGATGGTAAAATCCAAAAATTTCGATTATTGCAGTCAATTATTAAGTATTCACTATATTCCTCTCTTATGATTAAGATTGTTGTAACATATTCTTTCGTTGTAATTGTTATTATAACATCCTTAAAATATTATTATAACTAGCATTATACTACTATTATCATGAGAATTATTATTATAATTGTTATTGTTAAAGCTACCAGATATGATTATTATTATAATAAGTTATCAACGTGTATTTTAACGTTGTTGACCGCAGCCAACGGTAACGAGTTGCAGAACTCTGATCGGTTTTAGGATTCTTTCCCCCTCCCATGTTACGAAATCGTTACCCCCTTAGCACCCAAGTTTTCCTCGAGAATGAAAACGGCGATTCCCGACACCCTGACAAAAACAACCACTCTGTCTAAGAATAAAACAAGCAACGGAAAGTCCAACGCGTCTACGTCATTTCTTTATACTTATGCGTTCGCAAAACACATTTTAACGAACCATTACGTACCAGTAATATTAGTTTGATAACCCCAAAACTTCTTCCAAATGCACTGTCGCGAATGCAGGAGTATACTATTTCTTCATCGTCATATTTTTCTTTCTATATCACGATCATTAATGTTCCTCTAATCTATCCGAATTTGGAAAGCAGATATAAAGAAAATAAAACGAGAACGACCTAGAAATGTCTTTCTTCTTTTAAGAGCAATCTAAAATTCTCTAAAATTATACGCCTTGATAGACGAGATGATATCAGTAAGCAAATAGATGAATAATGTTAGACAAACAACGAAACTGTAAGATCTACAAAATTTGAAAACATTTTATTTATAAAAACCTAAGTATTATTCATCTCAAAATTTGATTAATCCTTTAAAGATTTGTATAACCAAACCAGAGTCAATTTTTTAAATGGCGAATTCGTTGTTAATCCATATATATCTAGAGCTCTCGATATTTGCTGTTTCCGAGTTCAATAAATTTTCATATACCGATATGAAAAATTCGAACCATGGGGGTTAAAATTAGCAGCTCCGAATGGGAATAGCCCCTTAATCCCAATATCTCAGTCTGGAGCTCATAAAATCCGCTACCCATAAGTTCAAATCACCAAACGCGCGCCATCGTAATTGGTCCAGCGGCAACATCTACGCTAGTCGTAGAATAACGTTTCGAATCTGAACAGGTTAATGTATAACGAAAGAAATTAGGTTGGCTCGCAACTCGCAGGGCGAGTTAAGAGTTAAGTAAATGAGGATTAATTATGAACCGGGCAAAGGAGGGAGTGTCTAGGTACGCGTAATTTCTACGCCGCAGGTCAATGTACGAGCGGTCTGCTCCACGATTTTTTGTAATCGCATGGGCGAACAGCTGGCGCCAGGTTTATTTCGCGCGAAGTATTTATCGGCTCTGTGAAAATCGTAAAGCTGTACGCGGCCGAGCCGGGCCGACATTAGCAGCGGTATCGTGGTCCGCGAGGAAATCAATGGCCGACGCGACTAGTACGCGTGAAAGCGACTTCCGAGGCCTCGTACATTTTCATCGGGGGAATCCGAGGAAGCGATGCATCACGGTTTCGTGGAAGACCTACCACCACTTTGTTACAAGTAGACTGGCGTCGTGGAAGTTTCAGGACACCGGACTGCGATAAGGCGGGTTCACTCTTACCTCGCGAGTGACTTAAATGTCGACTCTTTGCTTCGCGAACGACTTTGCCCGGGGCTTTCAAAAGAAACCACTCGCTGTTTGGAAATTAAATCTGTACGGCCTTCGACGAAGTCGGGAAGTTGGATTCTCATTTACGGTGTACGCGCGCCAACTATTTACCGACAGAAATTTATACAATTTTTCCTCCGTCAATAATGAAGCGTTTAAGACTCGTGAACTTGGATCTCTTAAATTGGATTAAGAACTGTTCAGGCAAACAGTTCCAGCTTAATTCTGGCTCGGCTTTCGGAGCAGCCGCCGGCTACACCTCGCTCTTAGCATTTTCCTTGGAAGCTACCGGTTGCTGGAAACAAACCTCTGTGCAAATAAAGAACCACATTATGGGGAAATGAAAAGATCAGTTTCCTAATACAGAAAGCAGGTAATTGTCTTATTTAAAGACTTCCATTCTCGGTATTCCAGTGTAATTATTATTACGATAATACTATATCTCGATGTGATCCTCGCGGCGTATAGACTATTATCTAAAAAGAACTGACGTTTATGAACACGGGCGCCGCTCGTTCGAACTTCACCGCCTTCCGTTAACTAGATTCAAGTTAAAGAAGTACATTCTGGTTGACAGAGGAAGTACTCGTGTTATTTCTCCCTTGTTTCGATCCATTTTCATCCCCTGCTTTATCTCATCCTCCCGATACTACCGGGAGGAACGCAACGGGTTACGAGTACATTTCTCGGAGCTGCAGATTTCCGTATTGTCCGTAAACTTCCGTAATAACCTTTTATTTTTCCGTTAGTCTCCGGAAAAATCAGTGACTTGATCTCATTACAACTTCTATCTCTGTGTTTAGCACACGGATTACTTCCGTCCAAGACGCTATTTCAGAATGCCAGATTTATGGTCAACCCCGCATTTCGCTAAAAGTAAAACAGAGAGTGATCCGACATTATATATATATTGTTCATTACTTATTGTTAATTTCTATATTCTTACGGTACAGTGTTTAACAAAATTGTAAATTATTCGCAGTCCCTTTATATCAGGATTACATAAGGAATTCATATCAAGAGGAAAGTATTATAGTACTTATCCTTACAATGCTTTGTTTTTAACGTAGTACGTTCGTTCTGATAATGTGGACATTGTCATATGGCATGATAAGGTCTTGGAATTTTGTTCCGTAAGGAGAAGCGCTATTAACTATAAAATTAACTCTTGCTAATGAAGCCTTTAAATCCTAATAATTAGAACGATAACTATTAACAAAAACTATGAAATCCCTGAAAATTACAAGTCCAGTTTACTCTTCCTGTAAGTAGTAGGTAGTATTTGAAACATCTTTTTCAGCGATGATATCTTCTAATTTTGTTTAACAGAAATTCTATAATTCTATTATTTGCATTAAAAAACTTTCCAGTATTCGTTGAAATGAAGACGTGATTTTCTAATGATTCTGATTTACGTACGAAACAATTTAAAATACATAAACATGAAGCCACTTATCCTGATATGTTCTCTTCTCGTTTTACAAGCATCGCCCGACATTAGTTAGGGGAATCGATGTTCGTTCGTTGTCATCGACGGTTATCGCGATAGAATGTCCACTTCGCGTTAGAATCGTTTCGTCAGTTATAGAAGAATTTCGATTTCCGTAACTGTTCCTCGGGTGGAGTTTACGCCTACCGGGTAGCCGGGGGAGCAATGTCAACGACGGCAGCTTCGAATCCCCCCGGATTCGTCCCTGTCGATCATAAAAACGATCGGGACGTGTAACCGATTAAATAAATCCGCGTGACGCGTACCGCGCCGTAGGAAACTGGATTCCAATGCCGCGAGGGATTTCCGTAATACCGCCAGGGACAAAGAACTAACCTTACCACGGCCTAGATAGACGTTCGCTCGTTTCTGGCCATCTTTCCGACTGTGCCCCATTCGAGGCTCCCCACCTGCTTCTCACGGTCCTCCCTCATATCCCGACAGAAACGGCGGTGCTCGCCTCGCTGCACGCCATTACTGTGTCCCGGGGGCCAAAACTTGGCGAAAAATGCTTGAATTTATGTCCGTCCCCCACCAGCCGGATCCGAGGGCTCCCTTCTTCGCCCGATTCCGCCTCTCGCTATCTTCTCTCGCTTCCCTTCCCTTTCATCCGAAGCGCACGACAGAGAGAACTCAACCGAACCTTGCCGCTGCTCTTCTCGAGTTTGGAAATTATTTGTGGCCGCCCATTGTCCTCGCGCGTTCGCCTCGCACCATCGCTACCGCCGCAGTCGCTCGGCCCCTTAGCCGCTATTTATTATTATCTGGTATCGAGCATCTCGTCCGGAAACTATTAAGCGGGCCAGAACTTTGTGTTCTTTTGATCCTCGGCAGCGCCAAGTTTCCAGAGTTTTTCCCATCCCCACAGCATGCCACGCTATGCCATCCGGCTAGTGTCTATGCACGCTTATCGAACTCTACAGCCGTCCCTGCGCCTTGGGACCCGGCCGCCTCGAGAGTTAGCGACAGTTCTACTCGGGTTCTAACTGGTCCAGATTTAGGTTTCCGCAGGCTCACGCCGGCATATAGTATGCATCCGTTGTTGCCACCTCCGAGGACGTAGCGGCCTCGTGACGCCCGAAACGGAGACGCCAACAGCGGCTCTCCTCGGGAAAGAGTTCGTTTTCGGAAACGAGAACGGATCGACGAACGCAGACTCGACGGGCCAAGACACGCCACGATTGCTCCCCCAGCTATAACGAGGGCACAAATCTCCAGGCCCTATTTCGGAATCGTTATTAATCTTCTCCCCTTTCCTGAGCTTCCGGGTACCCGCGGATGATCCACGTTTCACGAATAGTTCGCTCACGAGCTTGCCTTAACGGCCATAAACTTGAACCTTCAATTTCAGACGTGGAAAATTCTCATATTAATAGTCGGCAGGTTTGCGATGAGTGTACTGGCGATAATTTTAAGCCCTTTTAAGTAGTTACTTATCAATTGTTAAATATATTATTAGTAGTAGTTCATCTTGACTTACTTATCTTATTCGTCTCCATTAACCAGTTTGTACATACTTGCCGTTTATCATCAACTATAATATATTTTGTGAGAACATAAAAAATGCCTTGGAGACATGTTTCAAGTATTTTAAAAATATCAAGTAATTTATACAAATTGTACGAAACTTAATTTTTTCTAATGAGTGCACAAAGGTGAAACAATCTCTAATTGAAGAGAATCACCAAAAGCTGAAAAGCTCAAGGATGTTCTAGGAATGGTGGGTCAAATCAGACGCACGCCACGTTATCTAAATGTTGCAGTATTAACGCACTCTGATTGCATGAACAAATTGTATATCTCGAACAACCGATAGTTTCTAGCTTTATTGATACAACCTAAATCGTTTTAATTAACAGTTGCAATAGATTTATGACGATAGAATCGGTTTAATGCACAGCAGTCTCATTATTTAATCTCGTATGTGTTGAGTGTGTTTGATAGAAAATAACTTTCGACGGGTAGATTGTACTGCCAATGTGGATGGCCTGGGCAATTTCGAAAAGTTATAGCTCCAAAATGAATAAAGGTAGACGGATAGTACAGTTTAAACATATGAATCCAACGTAGGAATTAGAATATTTCGAAAAGGACACTCCCGTATTTTATAACTTTTCGATCGACACAATCAGAAATAATCTATTATATCATCTTAATTTTATTAGAATTCGCAATACGTAAAAGAGCATTGAAAGAATAACTGATGTCGTAGAACTTAACTTTTCAATTTCGATTTGACTAAATCGATCTCTGGATCTTTAGACTTACACTAGTGACTAATCTAGTAACAATTGTTTGCATCCACTATGCTTAGCTGCTTGGTCAAGTATTATTTTGGATAGTCTCTTATAGCTAACGAATTACTCGAATTTTAACAATAAACATCACTATACAGTAAGATGTCTGTAATAGATAAAAATAAATGTTCGTAATACAATTAGCGTATCTACTTTCTTAACACCCATTCAGTACAATACAATATCGTCGTTATAGAAAAATATGTACTGTAACCTAATAAATTTAAATATCAAATATATTTGAATATTAAATACATAATCAATTTAAATATCTGGCGGAAGATTGATTGTTCTATACGTAAATAAAGAAATTTTGTTACGAGTGAAATATGACCCGGATTCGGCTTTCGTCCGACGACTGAACCTTTAGTCATCTCTCGGCTAAGATTTAGTGTTCCTTTTATGCGGACAGGAAGAAAATTTGAAACGTATGTGTAGCCAATCTAGGTCATCGAAGTAGTTAACTCTGTCTCATATCGGGCCGTTGCGAACAGTTTGCTCGTTCGCGTCGGAAGGAAGCTAAAGTAGAAGTGAACTGTTCACGGTCAGACCTGGCGGATACGAGAGTTCGTATCTCGTGTTCCCGTAGGTGTAGCTCGTGGAGCTAAGATAGATCAGAGGTTGGCCGTTTACGCGGACTCGGTTGGGTCCGTTTAAAGGATACCTTATAATCCGCATATTAATTGCCGGGACATGGCCACGGTGGATTCTGCAACGACGATATCTGCGTGCCCGGAGTTGCCGGTAAAGTTTCCACTAGGTGATCTAGCAGACCCCCACGGCTTCCTCCGGTGGCATCGAATTTCTCTCCCTCTCTCCCTCCCTCTCCCTCTCTCTCTCTCTCTCTCTCTCTTGCTCGCGGTGTCTCTTCCCCATGGTTTCTCTTACCAGGTGGAAGGGAATGCTAGCGGGCCAACCATTCCAGTTATTACTCATTCGTTAATCCGGGCACGTCCTAAACGATATACTCGCCCGGTTGCGAGTCTAGAGCCTTTCGGTTGCATCTCTATACGTAGCGCAGCTACATGGATGCACGGTGAACCATCCCCGATCGAACCGGCAGTCGACCCTGCGATCGACAGTGCCGCGGGGCACGTCGGGTATGCACGAAGGCTGCGTAGCCCACGTACACTGGCAACGACGTCATACTGTGTCATCGATGCACTACACGGTGCATCTCAATGAGGTACATCGAACTCATTGGCTCGAGTAGTTGGACTGAAAAGCGCCGTCCCTTTCAATCGTCGCATCCTCGCGATCTTTTTCACCGATGCACCGTTTCCTTCCACGCTATTTTTCTGTCTCTCCGTGTCTTTGCGTGTGAATGTTTTTTGTATGTATGTGGGTTGACCGTCCTCTTTTTTTTTATCAAAGCCTGTGGCCGAAGCCAAGGAGAATTTATTTGCAAGGTGAAGACGAACTTGGCCGCTGTTTCGCCTAGCGCTCGACAACTTTGAAAGCATTGACCAGATTTCACGCAAGATTTCGAGCGGATTCGGCTCGTTCTTTTTGCCGCGTGGATTCTCGGCGAGGAAATCGAGTTGAAGAGAAATCATGGGGCGGGGAACTTCGAACGGCCGTATTGCAGTCGGCGCTGTGGGGGTGTTAACTTCTAATACGGTTCTGAATGAAGTTTCGTGCCGGTATTCTCGCTAAAGCCCCACGTCCACGTGCTCCTACCACTGTTTTATTAATTAATGTGATTCTGAAGAAGGGCCGGCGTCAGCGTTGATAGAAATCAAACGACAAATTAGAGAGATTATAATATATCACGCTGGTAGAGAACAGTGTTTTATGTATTTGTTGCCTATAAAATCCGTTAAGGAGAATACAGAATTGCATAGAGTTGGACGTAAATTTATCGAAAACAATAGAACTTTATTTGGCAAAGGAAATATCAAACGCGGTAGAATCTTATGTTAATATATGATTGATAGTAACTGTGTTTGAAAATGATCATTACAGTCTATTTTAAAAAGTGCTTAACACTAAATTTACGGAACCTGTAAAAATGACATATTTTTATTTTACTTCTTATTTTGCTTCTCGTACTCCGTAAATCTAGTATTAAAATGATTCCGATTGAGCTGTAAACGACAGTCAAAACCATGAAAAGAGCATTACAGCTCTGCAAACATTTATGATGTAGCAGCACCACATGCTCATTAGAGTTTCCATTTTATATGTTAATATATGTACACGCGTGTATGTTGACATAACTACCGGACTAGCGTTTATACTTTGCTTCGGGCAATTCCTCTTTAGAAGCTTGCTGTGGTGTACTCAAAGTATACCAATTAAATTATCTATTCCGTCCCGAAAGAACAAACGCCTGGAGTTTCTGCCGATGAGGTTTATGACACGAACGCGAGAAAGGCTATTTTTGAGAAGAAGACCCTTTTTACATCTGGCGACCAGAAGCATGCTAATTTCATTTCCGTCTTCCTCAATAACCATTACGTGTCATAAAGTTAAGATTTCTAAGAGAACTTCATATAGCATTTTTGAAGCCCATAGCTGGGTCGTGCCGTAAACCGGGTAATCCGAAGGGTCACACTACTCGAGTACGCGACGGTACCGTAACCGTCGAAGGCTGACCTGGACGATTTCCCGTAGCACCTTTAACGCCATAAATTACATACATACAAACATCTTCACACGCGACAAGAGGGTGTCGCCAAGTCAACGAAGGCACTGATTGGTACTATGCAGCAGTAGGTAAAACCAAATCAGTGCCCTTCTTACATACTGAAATGCAAGTTTTCGCGGAACCCCCAAAAGGCAGAACCCCCCCCCGGACGAACCCTAGTTCGACGACGATCGAGTCGAACGATTCGTCTTGACTTCAACCAGTCTGCAATCATCCTACAAACAGTCGACAACCGGTCGACATCACACAATCTCCACTGGTCGAGATTCAGTTCAACCTCCAACAGTCGAGGAAACATCAGTTTGCAACCATTCCACAAAGAGTCTACAATCATTCGTCAAACAGTCCACGTCAAGGGACTCTACAAACAGTCGACAACCAGTCGACATCACACAATCTCCAACGGTCGAGATATACACAACCTCCAGCAGTCGAGGTTCACATTTGTTCGTTCACAATCTCCAGCAGTCAAGATATAGTTCTACCTCCAGCAGTCGAGGAAACAAGCAACATTGTACGCGCAACCACTGCTCTACCATTTGAATCCGTTACCCAATATTAATTTGGCGGGTAATATATCCGCGACACCGGCATCACGCGTCTTGCAACGGTTCAATCCGGGCCTTACAACCTCGGAAGGGTGGAGAAACCACCCACGCGTCGATACCGTAGTGCTCGCATCGCAATTCATTATCTCAAAATTAAATAGGCGATGCGGTATTGCTCGTGAGAATCGTTAAACATGTTTCGAACTTCTGCGGAGAGAAGAAAAATTGTAAAAGTTCCATTTATGAAATTACTTGAGCGTTTCCTCGTTCGAATAATAGTGATGAAGAATATTTTAAACATAATTAAGTAAACACCTTGCCGACACAAGTTTTAAAGGCTCATACAAACAAATAACATCAAAGCACGCTATAATATCAGAAAAAACCTCGGACTAGTTGAAAACCACTGCAACAATTAGCGATTTATTGAGTAAACTTATTCATCGCGTATCCTCCGACTATTGGATTATCAATCGACCGTGAAAGTTAACCAAATTCTCCAACGATTAATAAAATGTCGGAGGCAATCGAGAAATTCTATAATCCAGCTGGTGTATTCCTTGAAAACGACGCTCCGGTTCCTAAAATATTGGTATCCACAGTAAGTGGATTGTTTCACCGAGAAGTCCTTTGTCCCGATTCCTTGCGCCGAGCTCCTTTGCATTCGATTATCTCTATGACGTCAGTCACGGTGCCCAGTGAACTGCATAATCAGTCGCATTGGATATCGAAGCACTTATTATCGAATTCAGTCTGGGGACGGGACTGGTTCCGAGAGATTGGGCACTTCTAACTTTCTTATCGAATGATTACGTAACGATTTCATCGATACGAGTCCTCCTTTTTAGCAAAGCGACCGGTAGACGTAGTTTTCGGTCCAGCGATCCCTCGAGAGCCGAGATCCCTCGGATAATACCAGTTCCGGCGAAACGTACTTAGAATACGCATGCCTACGAATAACGAAATTTTTCATAGAAATGTTCGAAACTCAGTGAGGAGACTCGTAGCCATAAGGGAAATTTGTATTGCTCGTAGCAGCGTGAAATGCAATTGATATGGAAAGTAGGTTGAACTAGTCGCGGCTCACGGCACACAAACCTTCACAACCTACGTACAATATTTAATGACTTTAACAAAGTAGCTGTTCCAGTGCAAACTATAATTCAGGTTTGCCGTTTGAATATGGCATTCATTTATTTCACGAAAAGTAATTCTCTGAGCAATTTCATTTGACTGAAATGCGAAAACTCTAACGCACTGTGGTTTGCATTGTTATATTATCAAAGAGGAAAATAGTTCTTCTATTAAATTTGCATGATCAGGACGCTCACCTTCGTTACACATATATACCTATCAAGTCCGAAAGAAATCGCGTTTACCTGGAATGGATCGATTCTTTTAACCCCTTTCCCTATAACATCGTGTCAGACTCGCTATGAAAATATAGAGCATAATCTACTAAATATATACGTTACTCAAATGTCTCAAATCGAAATTAAATTGTACCCATACATGTTTAATCGTTGAAATAAAAGTTGCTGTATAATAAATATAAATCTAGTTAGCGTAGGGATTTATTAGTAACAACAAAGTGCTAATCCACGTAGCTCTGAAATAAATCTTAGTGCAAGCAATTAAAGCGGAAGTCCCATATATATACAATATTATTAAACAAACCACTTCAGGAATCTTTGAGCCAAATTAATTCTTCTCAATTAAAACGAAATTAACGTAAGTTGCCAGCCGTTGGTGTCTTCGATAGCCAATATCCTTTAAAATTTGTATTTTATGATATATTATAATAGTATAATATTTCCTAAACCGATTTTGTCTATCACTTGTTTGTTATCTAATCGTTTTAGAACTGTTCAAACAATATCTCGTGACATAAATAAGTTGATACAACGTTAGCTACGGCAGGAAACAAGGTTTCGAAAAGAACATAGACAACGTTTAACCTTTTAGATACTACGCGCCACTATAGTGGCTTTCGCGAATGGCTCGTGCTTTACTCAATTATTTTATTATTTATTAAAGCAAACCATTAAAGTGAAAGTGTGTATATACAATATATTAAGAAAAGAATATATGTTATTAGTACTATATATAGATATCCGGAAAATATATATATTAAGAGAAAATCGTAATTTAGTTACGAAAAACTTTATTTGCGCAAAATCCTGCCGTATCTAAAAGGTTAAACTTTCTCCTATCTGTTACACGGAAATGTGCTCCAGCATGTACAACTTCGTTATTGTCACGAATTGAAATAAATCCTCTGGTATCGTGTTTCCCGATGCATATACTTCTACGCAAATGCAATAAAACGAATAAATGTTCTAACATTCTTGAACAGAATGCCCAACAAATGTTTCACTACCGCGTGTACGTAAAAAGAGGCAACGAACATCCTGATCGCGAGCTAGGCCAGAACAAACTGTGACATACCAATATATTACGTAATATATTTCGATACCAAAACCGGAGTCTTGACGCAGCACCGCGTTGGTTACAGCATATAGATGCCGAGTACACGCTGAAAACTCGGGACACTCGCGAGTCAGAGTTTTCAATCGTGATAACTTTACCCAGTTACAGGCTGCCGGCAGTTGCACGCCAACCATGAAACCATCGTAAAACTGTTACAACGTATGCTATCCTTGATTTGCACGGTTCCGCGGGGCATTGTAAAATTAACCCTTAAAAGCGGACGCTGCCAGTAAACCCCTCGATGGAATTTTTATCGAGAAAGTTTCCGCGCGTAGCCTGCTGGTGGTCCGGTTAGCTGGCGCGCGGCTGTCGTACCTTTGTTTCAACGTTACACGCAATGGAACGAGGGCGAAGGGTTTCGCTGGAAATTTTATGCCGCACTGACCCTGTAAAAAAATTAGTGCAGCGATACACTTGTCTAGAAATAGAACAGAATCCCTTGAGAATCTCTCCGCCGCGCACGTTGTTAGCCACCGCGGTCTGCGAAAATGGAATGCAGATTGAAGTACGGTTTCGAAAGCAGATTAAGCGTTGTTTTTGTGTCTTCCATTAAACGCATGGCGTGTTGCAATAAAGCATTTTGGGTAGTTAATTACTTTAGAGGGAGCACCACCTTCGATTTCGATGTACTTGAAACACGTTGTTAACGTGATTATTCTGAACAACTTTCCTCGGAAACTAATATAATAAGGATCTCTTGAAAACAATATCTTCGACAATATACAGTGGATAAAATTTCTACAGGAACACTAATATTTTAATATATAAGGGAATAATAAGAAATAAAAAAACAACTTAACAAATAAGAACATTACATAAAAGTTGCAATATTAAATATTAATATTAAAATATTTTTCTTTCCTGTTATATCTTAATTGACTGACTCTATGCAAATTTCGCGGTATAGTTATGGGTTTTCTTACTTCTACAATATTGTTTACAAAAAAATAAGGAATGTTTTTGTTCGTTATGTTGTTCTTTTATTTCTCATTGTTCCCTTATATATTCAACCAACTTTTAATTTTATTATCAGAATACTTAGCTTTTTTACTAAAGAATATTAGTGTTTATTTATGCAAAAGTACAAGATAAATCATATTAGCAGTTTCAGATTTATATCGAAGCAAGTACCAAAGAATAAAATAAATAATTGAATTGATGTCCAGGATGTGCTAATCTCTTCGGGATAAAGTTGTTAAAATTCCAACGAAATCCACGAGCATAGTCGACGTCAATTATTCTGAACCCATATTCACAAAAGGGATTCGGAAAACCCTGTGCCCGTGAAAGAAGTCGAAAGTTCTTGAGAACACCCTGCTCTCATATTGAAACAACAATTCCGTTGCACGACGTTCGCGTCTAAACAGACGGCGTATAGCAAACAGCCGGGTTGCATTTTTCATGGGAACAACCGAGCGATGTATCGTCGCCGGTACACCAAAATTCCCGAACATAAATTATTAGGGAGCACGACGTCGGACAGTTTACGAAAGATCCATATCCGTCCTGTAAAGGGGTTGCACAGGTTGGTCTGGATAAACGATACACCGGTGCGCCATGGTAGAGGGTGCGGGTTCGACAAAAGCGCTGGTGCTTAACGTCGTCATTAATTTTGCATACGTTGGATAACGTTCCGGGTTAAACTGAATGAATTCAATTACCGACGGAATGAAATATGCAGCTATAATGACGGAGCCCGCGGAAGTATACCCGAGGATCTCTCGAGTGTTTTCGAAGGGTCCGCGAAGCGGCATATCCGCACACCTCGTCACCTGCCCACAACATTTTTCACCTTTTTGCTCCCCCTAATAAGGGCAAAAAGTTTCAGAAGGAGCATTGTTCATGCTATTTGGAGCGTGTTCGACGTTGGGAGACCCCGATTAGTAGCAGACTGGCGTAGCTCGGTCAGAGGGTACGACCACTATAGAAAATCGGGACACAAGAGAAACCGGTGTCTGATACATGCAATTTTTTATTGCGATAAGTGTTCGAATGTCAACTGAAAGGTTGCAAAAATTTCAAAGTTAGGAGAATATTACTTTACCTGTTTTGTAATTGAAAAATTGAAGTAACATTCAACTGAATTTCAAAGTCTAGTTAAACAATAGCGTCACCCATATATGATCGAAGCAGTAGTCAAACCCGTGAGTTGTTCAAATAAAAGTTGTTTACCTGACTTTTTGAAAAAAATGTTTTTGAGCCCAAAAGTACAATATGACATTTTTTTAAATTATTCGACGTATAAGAGTCAGAACAAAATAAGACACGCTGAAACGTTCCCCACCATAGGAATGAATTGTCCTCATGCTTTCATGGAACCGATGCACCCGCAGCCAGTGTGTGTTTTGTCTCCTTTTATATCATCGGATACTCGAGAGACTTCGATATTATATGATTTCTCTTAGTTTCCGCCACAACCGAGTGCTCTTAACATCGTTGTTCGTGTTTCCGCCTGCCCAACCGATTGTTGGGATTTATTTGTTCTCCGTGTTCGAGCTTCTTCCCGGCTAGTCCATCACAGGATCGACGTTCCTTCCGCCGTTGAAATAGCGGCGGTGACGTTTAAAACCTAACTGCGAGCTTCTCTGTCAAAACATCGAGCTGCCTGCAATACTTTCATGCAGTATACCCTGCAATACTTCACATCGTGTCGAGAACATTGTCCGTCCGAAACTATTCGTGTGGGAGTCCTCGTAGACATGTATTAGGACGCTTTATAAAGCTTTGTGTCTTCCGGCTTGCGATCGCTGTTGCGACCGGCATCTCGACTCCGATTTATTTGTCGAGTGATTTGTCGGGGTCTTTTATGGAAATTGTATATTTTGTGAGATTGATGTAATATCGTGGGTGCGAATCTTCAGAGAAATTGGCGCACTTTAGATACGGTTTTGTTTCCTGACTTGAATCTCTACACTTCATTCAGATCTTGGAAAAATATGCATCGCGTATGTTCGTTAAGTGACTGTAATTTATATGTTGGCGTCGAAAATGGCTTTCAAATTATATTTAACTATCATTTTATGTTAAGATATATTTTTATGTGGCGACCCGTGCACGTGCACGTCGTCAGGTCGCCGCCAATTGTTCCAGAGTTCTTTTTGTTTCTGGACAGTCGACGACGAGCGTTCGGGCGACACAGACGCGCGACGCTTTCCACGACGACCACGTGGAAAATAAAATAAATTTATTAAACACGAATCCGAATGTTAATTCTCCCGCGTATCTACATTTATATATTTTATTTGCATTATATTTATCCAACATTAAAAGCGATGTAAACTAAATTTATTTCACGTGAACGACAATAAAGAAAATAATTTTTACATACATATTTAGTAATATTTATTGTATGATATAATTTCCAACGTTATTTGTGACATCTTGCTAGCATTATGGCAATTTTAAAATAGCACTTTCGAACAAGATAAGTCTGAGACTTGAACTGGCATTATTGAACAGACTAACTACAATAGATAGTACCTATGTACAGATAATTAATTTCTTGTTTTGCAACTGAGCTACCTTTACGTTCTCGGCATGAATCACAGTCACTAAAAAGAAGGAGTACGTAATAAATATTTTTCAAGATCCTTATAATTCGCCTACATATTCGTCAGTGGTATAAACTTACGACGCGTATGTGAAATGTACGCCACGACTGCAGATACTAACGTGCACAAATTTAATTTGACTTTTATTCCACGTATGCACGAAGTAGCTCGCCAATATGTTAATGTTCTCGGTCATGCGAGCAACACACTTCTCTTTGTGAAAACACGTAGCGCGACCCTTTTAATTTTTTAAGATCTATGATACATTACGTTCACTGGAAAGTTCTGACAGTGTCTAATGTACAGAAACTTCCACCTGCAAAGTTACAGGAAGCAGGTACTTAATGTCCATAACTTCCGTCTTCTCCTAACTGGCATACGTTGTATAAAACGTAATTTGTTTATTAGTAGTGACAGCATAGGAAATATGAACGTGACGAAGAAGCATTCAAAATTTACGGTAACGCTTCCTCTGCGAGTTTTAAACGGGAAACTATCTGGTTGGTGTGGTTAACGTTGTTAAGCTAGGAAAATGTAACGTAAACTGAAATAAATTGGTATATTATAGAAAATCTTTCTAATCTATACTAGGTAATGTAAATAGAATTAGAATTTAAAAATTAACAACGACTTTTGTTCTCTAATTCTCGTAGCGAGTTCAATACATGTGAATTTTGCTTTTATACATATGTATCTATAATATATTATTATTCCTATCGAGGTAATACATATTTGATTACATTTATGTATGTTCATACTTCTTCACATCCAGATTAAATAATCTCTTATAAATACGTAATGTAACAATAAACACCTTACTCTAATTATCTACATTTACCTGACAATATAAAATCCCGACAAATTTGGAAATTACTTGCATTTAAACGCATAGGTGTCAAAAAACACCTTTAGTTCAAAATAGTTATACACAAAATTGCGGTAGAAATAGTGTTAATAATTTCTCTAGTAGAAAGACGTAATTTTTATTACTTTCTTATGCACATTTCTTTAATTCTTAGATTCTCATAACAGAAGAATCAAATTGAATTTCAATCTCAAAGAAATCAATATGATTCATATTTAGAAAACTGAAATAAATAAACGTAACAATCGGCAAGAAGCATCGCGATATAGTGACACGACGGATAACTAGCTCCAAAATACAGCACAGTTAGAAGAGCTTCTCGGATCCCACGCAGCCAGCTGTCCAGACATCGCGTGCAGATTAGCCGATATAGTCGATCGCGGTACTCGTGTACTATCGCGAGGTCCCGAAGGAGGACTCTAGGATATCCCCCTATGTACCCGTGAAAGCTTTCCAAAGTAGCAGCTTCTTTGAATCCCTTCAACGAATTCGTGAACTCCCGATTTCACCGATCCGATGAGGAAAGTGATCCGCGTCGCGTGGCGTCCCGTCAGCTGTCTGCGACGCGCACGAGACAAGGACGTCGCCAAAGAGGGCGATAAGAGGGTGCATCGTGCGCGAACCGGCTCTCCCCGCAATATCCTATGCCAGTGCATGCTATGGAGTCGCGGAGCGCGTCGCACTTCGCACCGGAGGAACCCTTCTCAGTTTAAAGCGATCAGTCCCACCCACTTCGCGACACGTACAAAGCGTCGAAAGTATACAAAGCCTGGAAGGCTCGAGGCGACGCCGAGCCAGCCATTCCGGGGTGCGCTCCTTTCTTCCGCCCTCCACGCTCCCTTTTCTGGCGTATTCTGTCCTCTCTGTAGCCACCTTTCGCCCGGCGAGCACCCACGCCGGCGTGGAGGACGAGGACGAGGACGAGGATGCCGTTCCGTCTTTGTAATCCAACAAATTCAGCTTATTTATATTCAATGTGGCGGTGCTCCCACTGCTCCCACGTGCAATGCACGTACGTATTCCACTAACGCGTGAGACACCTCCTTCCTCGAACAAACCTCTCCCTCTTCCACCGGCATCGCCTCATCGCCCTCTACACCCCCCTGCGTCCTGCTCCGCGTCCTCGTCCTCATTTTCCTGCTCCTTCTCCCCCTCCTTCTCCTACACCGCCTCCGCTTAGCTGCTCCATAGCTTCACAGGGGGTTCCTTTTACTCGGTGCGTACATGTTTTGCGCAAGTTTATTGGTCGCGTGCTCGGCTGTACAGGTATGTGACCCTGTTCGTGTTGAGAATCAAGAGAAGGGTAATAGTGACCGGCTGCGATGGAGGGACGCATTGTTGCAAGCCGGTCCATAGATGTTCGTGCTTCCATTGAAATGCAACACCGGCTGGTTCTTCGAGAACCGATCTTGAAAAGGGAACCCGTTCGCCAGGCAGCTTCTAACGAGCCGAACCTCCCGTCGTCGTCGCGAGCGCGATCCTCCACGTGCCAGACGTTACTCGTTACGCTTGTTTCTTGGGGAATTACGCGATGCCGTCGGATCGGAGAACCGAACATCTCTTTCGCGTGTAAACGAATCTTCGTAATTGATTCACACGTCGACGCCGCGAAGTTCGTTCCGTCACGAGCTGTTCAACTCGGCGCAGTCGGTGAATGAAATCGAAATTACTCGCGCAGCATCCGGAACCGGTGAATTTACATTCTAGTTTAGCCCGCGGACGTAAACTTCCGTTAACTTTCTACATAGTTTTCATTTTGTTGATAAAGTGTCCTGGACTAAGTAAATAGGTATCAGCTGCCGCTTTGCCATGTTATCCGCCCGGTTAATAATTTACGGCTGAATCGCTCAGTTATGCGACCCTACTATCGCTTGCTGTTGTTTCTTCGAATTTCAATGGGAACGACGGATCGAATCGGTTTAGTGGATTAGTCCGTGTAATAGAGAAAGCTGCAACGCAAATTCTCTCGATTGTGTTGTTCTACGATTGCGTTTATAATAGGCGCATATCACCACTTTGAATAAATTGTTGAAAATACGAGGATATTCGATGGTTTGAAAATAAGAGTTGTCTGCCCACAATCGTTCAGCACAGTAAATTTGCCCCAATTGTTTCTCAGCTTGTAAATAAAAATAAACTATTTGGGAAGAGGAGATATGTAAATGTAAAGACTTCACTATAGTCAAATTTTCTACACAGAATTACAACTATTCATTCGACAATCTTTCAGCTACAATTAAGTGATACTTCAATATTCAAGAAATGTGTACACATTGGTATATAACGAACGATCTTGCAAAGTAGGAAAGACGTGCATAGAAAATTGTCTCATTAGGAAACACCATTACCCTTTTCGTACAATGAAGATTCGATTTTGTTCAGCAGGTGCGAGACGTTCGAGGCACTGTGCGACGTTGAGAACCGTGACAGTTTTTCATTGGCACTTCGCGTAGGTGGACGCACCTGGGGGAAGATTTCACAATAGACCCGGCCGAGAGCGTATGACTCTATTCGAGTTAAGAACACTGAAGCACGCGACAGAACAGAGACAGATACATGAAAGACGACGTTCTAGTGGAAAACCACTTTGCTTTTGCCGTCGCGAGAACATTCAGACGAGATCCGGAGGACCCAGCCCTCTGTTCCTGGCAGGGAACCACTCTTTAATGTGACAAGTATCACGGAAATCTTGCCTGCTTAGCCAGTAATTATTCGAGCGGTACGCACCGACCATAATCTATCGTATTTTTAACGCGCGCGTGGGCAGGTGCAATGCGGCGATCGTTCTCAATAAGGCCCGCAAGAGAGACGCAGCCAATCATGGGAAAAACAAATAATCCGGATAAACTGGAATTCCGGTTTAATTGGGTTTCGTGTTCGTTTCATTTTTACTGTTGGATCGTTGGTCGGTCGATGTATCCATTATGCTACAATTAGCGTAGAGATTTGTTACGAAAGGACATTGCTACCGATACAACCGAAATTGAAGTAACCACTATTCTGTTGCTGCTAATTTCATGTTGTGATCGCGTTAATTGAGGTGTCCGAGTAATTGCTTGTAAAAGGGTGCCAGTTTCAATTTTAATAGCATTTGAATAAATTTACGAGGTCGTGATTTGTTAAAGTCATCACCGTCAAAGCAAGTTCTATAAGACTTTGTCTAGCTCATCGACTATTTACTTTGCTTGCCTTTGCATGCACTGTATCTCGCTCGGAAAAAGTCCACCGTTTCGGCAGAGGAGCAAGGGGGACTCCACCTGACCTACACGCTCGTAGTCCTACTTTTCTGAAAATACATCTATTGATAAACGAGAAAACCCACAAGCTAAAAGTATGGAATCAAAATGAAATGCAAACAATTTCCTTTGCTCTTTGCCCCTTGCGTCATTTAGTTTATGCGTAATTTTGCATTTTCTCGTTCCCCAATATTACAAAATATCCGTAAAACTCCTATACTCGAATAATACATTACAAACCTCCGAACATGAGAGTAATACTGCACGGGCAAGACATTATTATTTATATTTATGCTTCATAAATATTGAACACACATTTAAAACGTCTATGATAAGCGTTTCAAAAATGATATAATACAACAGAAATATATAAAATATGTGTATAGCATAAATAAACACACTTAAATAGAGCACAGGTACACACGTCTGATGTGCTCCTACCCGAAAATTGCGACCCTGGGGTGAAAAAGGGTGGGGGGGGGGGGGGAGAGAAAGAAGGGCGAGAAAGGGGGAGAAAGAGAGGCAGGGAGAAATATACAATGATATAAGCTCGAATACGGGAGGTTTGAAACAAAAATATTTACGATCCAAATATTCGCCGGCAACTATCGAATTTTAAATGTACGAACAACATTTTCAGTGTTCTTCAAGCTTCATTTTACGCTTTTGTTATAATATAGCGAAATTAAATATGTATCAACTGTTATTGTTCCGTCGGCTTTTGATTTCCGTTCAGAAAATTGAAAAATTGAAAATATTTTTCCGACGACCTTTTGCGTAGTCAAATATTGAATATTTAAAAAATAATTACTACACTATAGATTTTCGTGGTAACAACATTTGCAAACTTAAACAGTTTGTTCTTTTTTACCACTATACACGTCACGAAAAAATAACAATATTTTCGTGTTATAGAGAAAATATATTCGTAAATTTTAATTTTACAACAGCAGATATGCTTTTCTTGTTAAAAATTTCTATTTCTATTTCCAAAAATTCTATAAGAAAAATAAGACCGACTGCAGTTAAACAATTCTATCTCAAACAAATTTCTTTTTCACATGTTTATTATCACAGAGCAATTATCAAGAGGCCCTGTCAAAAATCAAATTAAAAACACATTTTGGACACATATTTGTTGCAACAGCTGACCGGTTAAAAAGTTTCATGAGCAGCAGTCCACCTGATTGATACCGTATAAGAAGTAATAATTCAACAACTGCAATCAACATTGTGTCCCGACTATTTGCATTACACCTCCTTGCGTGTCGCGAGCGGCACTCATAGCGAGAACGCATGTCACGCGTGCCGTGACATATTATTTGCGAAAGTAATTACTGCTTTTGCATTGAAGCTGAAATTGTCAAAAACACGTGCCTAAAAATCGCTTTGTTAGTTCGCCGTCATTCCGGGCCCGCTTCATTACGGTTTATAATTAACAATTACTTGCAAGTTGATCCACCATCAAACGAAATTTGCGGAATAATTTTGAGGCGCATAGAAACCGACTTCGTTAGCGTTCCTCGATCGTTTCAAAATAACCTGGTAATTCCGTCGGCGCGATAATAATAATTCTGCGTTACTAATACAACGGCGGTGCGCTGCGCCGAGTGAAAATTTCATTCGGCGAGAAAAGAAGTTCTGGCGAGGTTCTTCGCGTTATCCGGCTCGACGCGTTTCACCCGTCGAATCACGCGAGCCGATACAAGAAGCGATCCCTGAATTTTTCAGCGGTTTTTACGCCGCGAACGGAGCGAGAGGAGCGATTACCAGGGAAACCGAGCGGATTTTCAAGCGTGTCCCGCAGAAGCCTTTCGCAAGGGACAAGATCGAGATGGCGTATACGTGGCCCGGCGCTGATTCGTTGGCCGGCGTGTCGCACGTGAGCTTCTTCTTTCTGTACTTCTCGTGCTCAGAATACACGGGGCTGATTACAAACAACCTATCCAACCGAATTTCAACGACGGAAATCAACTAGAATACACAATTAATCGTGTTTACCCTCTCCGCGTTTGCCGTTAATTCCAACCGTTTCGGGATCGCAAACATCGCATCGAGATCACAAATGTTCCATCTAATTTTCGATCGGTCAAATAATATCGTTTGCTCTCGACGATTGGTTTACCGTGAGTGACGACGAGTCGCTGTCACGCCGATCAGGCGATAGTCCAGTTGCTTTTTAAACGCGATCCTTAATATTTCCAGTTGTCGTGTTTCGCGATTCACGCGCCACCAACTTCATGAAACATGCATAACACGGCGTATAAATTATTAATTATCCGTCTGAATAATATTAACGAGCGTTTCCCAGTGGAATCGGTAATACGTGGTTCTATGTGCAGCTGAACACGGGGTCGAGGACATAAGGTTTTTAAGCGGTCGTCTGCATCGGATCTTAATAACCTTGGCAATACCGAATTGTTTTCCCTTATTGTGGTTTTATAATCGATTTAGAAACTCGACGCGACTATCTTTAGCTTCTGCTGCTTTTGTTCAATATCCTTCCGTGATGGTTTTTGACAGTTATCGACTTCGAGAGTGATTTTCCTACTACTATCTGATAACCTGAATCTTACCAGCATCGATCAAATGACCCATTTCCGATTTGTCTATTTAGGATTGAAAACGATTGACTCTTTAATTCTTTTAATTCCAACGTATATTGTAATAAAAATTACAAAACATCTAAATAAACACAATCTAATAACTTTCATAAGATAACACAAACGAGGCTCGATACGTTTAATATTAAATAAAATCTCTGCACCTTTATAATTGCGCCGTTATTTATAAGCTTGTTATAACGCTGAAAATTACACAAATACTGAACGACGAAATTTTTCAGAAATTGTAAGAATGCGAGACTAAAAAGAAACGGCCACTTAATTATTACAAAAGAAGGTGGTACAATTTCTTTTTATCGGAATTTTATGGCAAATTATTGAAATTTCCCTGAAATTTATTGGAAAAAAATAATTTTATACGTAATTTCCAACGGTTTCGTCGACAGTAACGAATCTGTGAACTCCAAGGCACGGTTCCAAATTACGGTGTGCACGGGCACCATCAAAGTTGCCGCAAGCCTGAAAAAAAGAGACGAGAAACCGCTCGATGCACGGAGCAACAATTTCCTGTGATCGGATTAATTTCGACGAGCCGAACGACGAGCAACAATAAGGAGAAACTTTTCTCCGGCACGTAAGTAACTCGGGGAACACGGGGAACGTTAATTACGTGCTGTTGATAAACTACTTGAGATACGAGGCTGCCTCGTTCGGTCCTCGTAATGTACGATACAAAACGAGAGGGAGCTTGAAATATCGATCAGCGTGCGTTACCGACAGCGTCGCCTTAAATTGTAATTACACAACGTTGCGTTTCTGTTCTCCTCTTATTTTTCTCGAGTGTCAATCGTACGGTGATTCGAGTGTCACGATTTCGATTTGGCCAATCGAAGCGAAAAACGTTCTTCGTTTAAAAACAACATTTTATGGGTCGAGTGTCTAGCGATTTTTCTACGTTCTCCATGCTGCATCGATGTATTTACTGGGCGATGTTCACTAGAATATAGTGGTGAAGATTGAATTAGGCAACTGCGGATGCTATCTCTGTACGGGATAAATATTGTCTGCATCGACCGACAGTGACAATAACCAGTTAGAAGCATTATTCTTTTATTAACAATATCAATAATTTGAAAATGACTTGTCAACAATCTAAAAGTCTTCAAATGTTGCTACTATTCTACATATATTTGTTCTACTGGTATGTATGATAAGTGCATAAAATCCACTGCCTAGTAATTAGTGAGGTACCATTTATAATTATTAAGGAATGAGGATGAGAGTGTTTATTTTTCTCTTCCCAGCCCAGAAATGGATTTAATTTCTAATTGTATCTTATCTTTGAATGCATACGTGTTAGAAATTTTTGATGAGCTAAGGTAATAAACTTGGAACGCTATTTCTGTGCGGTTCTGGGGTAAGTGCTGAACAGACAGGCACAATCCTCTTACCAGCAGACCTCCTCGACTCCCCCTCTTCGTGGTCGGATCCTTTAGAAATAATTATTCCTATTCGGTACCGTGACGCCGAGCTGTCGTACGTTTAGGTTTCAATTTTCTAAACTTGTATTAGTCGTTTGCATAATTTTAAGTTGTTATTCGTCGTCTAAAACTGTTTAATACTCAATCATTTCCTAAGCTAATTGTTGCTGTTTTTCCTAAACCAGTAATTATGTTAAACATTTTTTAAATTTTGTTTGTGACATTGATTAATTGCTGTTTGCCGATTAAATACCGCTCTTATTGCCGATTTGGCGACAGTTTGAATGTAATTAAAATACGATTTCCAAGTGTGATGTTTGAATTAAATGGTTGAATAATCTTTACACGATTGAACTAAATTTAAATCTAGAGACATCGATGGAACTCTACTGGCGACATGCAACGACAACTAAGTAAGATTAACGACTGTTCTACATGACATTCTGGCGCGCGACGACTTTCTCAGAATAATCCATCCAAGATTGTATAGCCTCATTCTTACAGGCATTCACACCCACAATACACAATCGATCCACGCATCAATCGTTTTGATCCGACACGTGCATTCTCTGAATCGCAGGCACCAAAAGCTCTCCTACTTTAGTCCGGTTGCAATCTATTTACAATGAAGGTTCGAGAACCTTCTTCGCAGAATGGCAGACATTTTTATTCTTCGTAGTATCACACACTTTTCGAGAAGCGCACTGTCTGAAATTTAACACAATCCACAGAATGGTTTATGACATAACAATGAGAAGCCGAAATATAAAATCCTGAAGACATAAGAAGAATTTCATAGTGTTGTGGAAATACTTTCGGCTTATTCAAAATTATTAAAAGAAACAATTTATTTTTATTCAATGTCATTTCTTGCAACCATTTTTTAAAATGTTTATTTCCCGTAGATGTCAAAAAAGACGACAGATAAATCAAATTTTGTTTCGACTTCAAAGAAATTGATAACATTCATATTTAGCGACTTATGTATGAAATCTACGTCACCAGTGTGACTCGTTCTTTAAATGACTTTTTCTCCAAAATATGTTTCTCAAAACGGTGACCATAATATATCAAAATGCATTTTATCAATTGCCTTCTAAATTTAGGTACACATTCGCCATACTTACGCCTACAACCCATATTGAAATTAAGCAAAGTGGTCGCAATTATGATCTCCATTGAACTATTTTTTCAAAATTCAGCTTTGTTCCATAGTTGGCTTAAATTTTCGTTTAACTCATAAAATTTTTATATACTGTGGTATCGGGAATATTTCGGCACCCGATAGAGAATTTTAAAAGTAGGTTTAAGGACATTAGTGTAAAGTTGTGTAGTTGTAAAAAAAAGAAAGCAGCGTTGACCTGCCCCGAGCTGCGAGTACCGTTAGGTCCTTGGCTCATCGGCAACGCGAATGCCCACATCTGGGGTTTGTGGAAATTTGGGAAAGGGAGGCAGGCAACTATAAAAAGCCGAATCGGGGTTGAAGCGTAGTTCTTTCTTGTTCAAAAAATTGTACCCAAAGGGTAGCAGATTAAGTTTTATCAACTAGAGAGTCGTGGTGGTGTACGTGTTGAAATAAGTCGTATAAAGTTGAAAGTTGTATTTATATGTTGCCGTAGTAGTAGATTAACAAGTTGTTAAACCGTACAACTATTGTACAATATCGTCTAATTTCTCTACGATCCAAAATATATATGATTTGTAAGATAACACCTACTATAATACTATTGAAACATTAATAACTAAACCTTGTAAATATGACTGGAAAAAATGTTTCTCTGCAAAAAAAATGAAAAGAAACCTCTTAAGAGGTTAAATCAACTATCAGTAATTTTCCATATAATATTTTGAAAATATATATTTTGACATTCCCTATGCTGAGTTAAATTATGTGCAAATAATTTTGTTAACTAACGTTTTTGACAAAAACATAAAATCTCTTTAGCATTAAGAGAAAAATTATACCTCGAAAACTTTATTACCGTTTGAATGATTTATATTTTACTGACAATCGTTGGTACTACGATCGTCTATAGACCAATCAGAGTTGGGTAAAATTTTATTCAGATAGCGAATAATAGATAAATCTTAAAAAACACAATTCCATTTGACGCGAATATAATTATATCTACATACAAATTTACCTTGGAAAATTAATGGTAGTTGAAATTTGCCTGATGCACTCTGTTAAATACACCGCGGAGCAACGAATTTCGGTTCGCAAACAACGACTTACATTTCCGCTGCCCTATAAAACTCGGGCACATAAGCCGCGTACAATGGCGGAATCAAAGCGTCCTAATCAATAGAAACCATTTAATCGTGCCGATCGGAATTTCTGGGCAGGCTATGTTGCCCTGAAAATCGTCGAAGGCCGCGGCATTCCGCAGCCGCTCGAGCATATCTCGACTTTCGATGAGGAACTGAAAACGCGGATCGGAACGCGGCGCAGGGTTTACGTATTAAATGAAGCATCGGAAGTCTGGGAGGGGAAATTTCGCGGGCCGTAGTAGCGTTTACACACGCGAAACCGTCGGCGTTCGCGTGCGTAGGTGCGGGGCCGCGCGCTTTCGGCCGGATGCAATTTAAATTAGATAGACGCCGGGCTGCATTATCCGGCACACGAGCCGTACGTCTTAACCGAATGTCAGCGGCAGAGCGTCCCTCTTCTTTGCGGCGTACAACCGCCAGACAGCAGCGGTCGAGCTCGCTCAAAAATCATTACAAATTACCCGGGAGCATCTAAAACGCGCTGGCATTGTTTCCGCGAGAGCCTGGCAGCGCCTCGGCTCGCGTGAGAGAGCGTTGCGCTTTTGTTCAACTTCACCGGACCCGCTTTTGTTCGCGGGCCGAGCCGCGGCGGCAAGAATGGGCCGCGCGCAGCTGCGCCATCATCGCGGAAGAGTTATTAACGACGCGTGCAGATGGATCCACCTCGAATCCCGGATACGATCGAACCACGAACACGCGGCTGGACCGTGTCCCGTCGCCTCGCGTTCGCGTGAACAGTTGACCCTTTGAGACCCGTTTGATACGCTACCGTGTTATTCGCGGAATAAAACCGGGATTAATGGGTTATGTGCGGCTCGCTTTATCGCGACCGCCGCTGCTGACGTATTCGCTCGGGCTTACTGTTATTACATTCGTTCGACCGTAGCCGAACCACGCCGCACCGAGCCGCATCGGGTTCGGAGGAATTCCGTGTTTGCCTGGCCATGTAATTATGACGAGGAACATGCACGCGCGTGGAATGATCGTCTTCCTATTTAAAACGGTTGTCAAGTGCCGGTGTGTGCTGCTCCGAAATTGGAATGCGCGATGATACACCGAAACGCGCGGGCCGCTGCCGGATCGATGGAATTTAAGTAAACTTCTTTTGCGGTACGTCTATTTTAACCAGTTAGCTGTGTTTGGCGAGGATACTCGTCATGAAGAAGTGACAGCATTTCATGTCACGAAGAGTTTACTTGTCGTGCGTAACAGGTAGTGACCATTGGCTATTTTAATTGTAATTTTAGTGAAAACGAAAACATATTCCAAAATTTCAAGATTTTTAGAATATTTTGAGACTAGGCATTTCGTCAACAAACAATTAGACACGAAGATATTTACATTATTATAATAATAATGCTTTGCTATGCTTTGCTTTAACTTTTACAAGTATTTGATTTATCCTGCGTTTTTCGTTCATTATTTATTTAGTATATCCTAATATTAAATGAATAAGTAAATATTAGTAATAATATTACTCTTACTTACTCTCCGTTCGATGAGTATACTCGCCATTCCTTGACTCTCGAGACATATATGTTATATAGACATATTATCATTACGTTATATCGAGACATAGATATGTGCTTTGAAAAAGGGGCACCACAGCTAACTGGTTGATTGTAACTACAGTTAGCCCTTCATTTGTCACCGCGAATGCGTGTTGTGTACGAAATGTCATGACACAATTGATTTGCAGCGAACTATTGAATGTATTGAACAAGGTATTGAACACTTTATTGACCAGTAGGCTATAAATCAGTTTTTTATCCCGACCCGTAGTCTATAAATCAGTTGTCATGGCAATCAATAATTTGTTATCTATGAGTTAGGTAAAAGTATTAGATTGCACTACTGTAAGCTCCAATATTATTATATTATTATTTAAATATTAGATACCTTTCGCAATGAATAAAATAAATAAAATAAATATTTTTTAATACTAATATTATAAAAATATAAAAATATTAATAGATTTAATGACAAAAAGCGAATAATATAGAAAGCATTTTAGAAACTATGATTTGTCATCTCTATAAGCAACAGAAAAAGATGCAATATAAATATTCGTGCGTGAAAGTCGAATGACCGGACGAGAAAGTGTTAAGGTAAAGTAAACAATAGAATAGGTAATGTAAAATATAGAACTTTGTTCCTTACACTTTATTCGATGATTGTGTGAAAGTGAATCTACCATGCTAAGAAAATGGTAAAAACATAATTACATCACTGTAAAAGAAAATCAGGTACAAACAGCTAAAAAACTTTACTAAAAATAGTCACTAAATAAAACTTATCAAATCGATCAATTATTAATCTTTTTAAGGAAATTTTCTGTTGACAGGATGAACAAAAGGACGAGTTCGTAACAATTAGTTACTACGCCAGCTGTTTCCATTCATGTAACGTAGTAAATAACGCTAAGAATAAGTGAACACAGTCTCGTGCTATTGTTAGTTTCGCTAATAGCTTTAGCTAATAGAGCTTGAAAAGGGTCAGACAAGTGATAAGGTGGAAGCTGTGTATCGCGATCGACTAGCTATAACATGTCTGTACCATTTCTTTCTGCGTCATTGACAATTACGGAAAATATCCGGAACTTTGTGAGATTAAAAAATCAAGTGGTCGTTTATCCTCGAATTAAACGGAACATAGTGCAATTGCTTCAATGGAAAATATCAACATTGGGAGGAAATGAACCAGCAATGAAATACCATTGTCAATGAAATATTAGCATGAAACAATCAGCAATATCGTATTAAAAAACACACCACTTGATCCCAATTCGACAGTATTATTTTGCCACTCGAACTTTTCTTTTAAACAGAGCCTTAAATAAAAGTATTCAGCCGTGAATACTTGTTTTATGAAACTAGTAAATGTTACTCTATTCTCTTTTAATAAAAATAAAACATGCTCGCAGCACGCAGAATCGCAGCATAACATTATTTTGCCTGAAACGCTGAACAAAGTAATCGACACTCATTCGTATTACTGAAGCAATACATCAAACCAATGTCTGACCTGTTACTGCTAATACTACTGTGCCCGACTTTCAACGAGATGAAACTACTGGACGATGATGTACAGTGTATAGTACTGTAATACAATATAATACAATAATGCGCTTCCAATAAATGCATTGTTCATTGTTTTTAAGACATTTTATTATTTACATATAGTCGACGCTTTTTCCGTATACAGGATGTTCTAAAGATAGATTCAACATGTTTCATACTGTTTATGATTCATCATATGTTGAGGATTGCTGAGCGAGGGTTTTATGGCGGGGGGTCATGTGCTTGGGACCCTTGGAATCGGCCAGGCTATGGGCCTGTCACCCGCTTCTTTAGAAAGTAGTTTTGCGATTGTTCCAAGGCACATGGTCGACACTCTTGGCCATTAGCGGTATTGCCCCGCCATAAACGCGGGACCCTATGCCCATAGCGCGGCGCGGATCGCGGAAAACGGCACGTTCTGGGACAACGGGCAATTAAGGGAATGGGATGCAGATGTCGGGAATTTTCCAGGCCCACGCGCGACCGGGAACTCCCTGGCAAACGTTGCGGCACTGCCCCTTCCTAGGTCCCAGACGTTGTCTTTTGGGCTTGTCGCGATTGGGCGGCTTTCCTCAGCACCCACCCCTAATTTGCAAGAGTAGGGCGGACCGAGGTGACGTTATCGGCGAACTTCGATCCGCACACCAGATACATTTCGGAATACAAAGACACCACTTGAAATAGACATAGCTTTGAACTCTCAGATATACTAGCAACTCGTAATAATCTTGAACACATTCCATGAATGTATCTCCACCGGAGAGTGTAAATATATTTGTTGTCAACATTCACGGTGTAAATTTGTTTCTCCTGCTAGTGAAGGTGGTCCTTCGAGTTAGTCGACACAACACGTGTAAATTTCTCAAGGCTCGAACGATTTACTAAAATTAACCGCGAGCATCAACATCATACATACTATGCATTCATACATACATTCATACATACAAATACATTATTAATAATTTATTTCATCGAAGAGTAAAAACAAAAAAATAGTCAAAAATATCCTTTAATATTTCCTTTTACAATTTCGTTCCATTAAAAAAAGACATCATTTTATTTTGTAACTTTATAAATATCTAAAACAATATTTTTAGACGCCAAAGTTGAAATCCATTAAATCAGTGAGTTCCGTAAATGCGATGCTACAGCACAACCACCGTAAAAACCATTTCTTGGCTCGGAGTGTTATCGTGCAGTGTGGACGTTTGGCGGTGCCTTCAAAAAAGTTGTCAGACGGCTGATAATGGCAGGTCGCGCGTTTACATGCACTCTCGCCGCGGTGAAATATTCAAGACCGCGGAATTAAACGGGAACGATTCGATCGAAATCGTGTTTATAGACTCGGAATGCGGCGGCACAGCAGGCCCGAGCTCGCTGGAAACCACACTGAAATTCGTCGGGCGTGGATGTTCTTCGAGGACGAGACGATGCCGTATTTTAATCAAAGAGCGATGGTAACGCTTCGCGTCGCGTCGCTTCGTCCTCGGTGGGATACTCGTTTACGACGACGCTGCCGGAATAATTTGCAGAAAGTCGGTCGGTGGTTACGCATGCTGCCGCACTGCCGGCTCTGCACATTGCATACACAGAAGCGGCAGATCGGTGTGACAAGCGAAAGTCGGTAACTTTCTGCTCTGTGTGTACTTGATCTGTTAATATTTCAATCAAACGTACGGCTTCGTTCCGGGAGAATTAGTAACGCCACAGAATAAGCAGAAATTACCATAACTGCCGTGGATATTTAATAGCTTTTGTTCTCGGTATCCAACTCGACAGCGTCCGCCGATTGGCTATCACGAACCGCGGCACACGAATTGCCCACGCCGACGCGGCTATTCTAATAAAAATCAAGCTCATTATGTCTGGAATTTTGTTGCAACTGTTACGAAATCATTATAAAGGGGAAATATCAGGCTTCTTGATTCGTGACACTTTCCTAAGCATTTCGTAATTGCCTGAATTCTACGGAGTTAGTATAATGGTCGCTTCATCCCCTTCGTTAAGGGCAAGTTGTTTCGTTTATAACAGCGACTGCTATGATATTTGTAATTTTTCCTTTGAGATTGTTAACATGAAAAACACTGCTACATCGTTTATAGAAATACATTTTTTAAATATTGAAACACGTTAAAAATAATTATCTACCGTTTCGCACTTGCTAAAATGACACTAAAGATTCGGGCTAACTTGAACCGAAGAAAACCAAGAAATTAAACACTTTAGCAATTTTACAAGGAATTATAACTTTTTATGGTAAAAATGTAATGAACACGTTTGAAGGCAATAATTAAAAAAGGCGGAATTTATGAACTTTTAATGTTCCCGATTTTCCACACTTTTTAACGTTTTCAGTATCGTATACAGTATTTCCTAGGAAATTAAATTTCACGTTATCTCGACGTGTTAGAGATGAAATCCTCAAATATGTGTACTCGCGTAAACGTCCGAGAGTTATTTCATAATACCTACATTAGCGTACGCAATATTGACAATATGTTTGTTTGATTTTTATTCAATGTTGTAAACAACAATTGATAAATGAATCTGACTTTTCGCACGTTGATATATAATACTGTACGCCATCAAAACTTCCCGAATTGTAACAATGTTCCCAAGAGTGAACCGGGAACTGTGCAGACAAAGCTGGCAGTTTGCTGACAACACGATATCTGGCCGAGTGGTATCGAATGGCACGGCCACTGTAATACTGTATACATTAAAAATACACAGAGTGTTTCGTTTCAATAGCCGACGGCAATTGTCTCGAAAAAATATAATAGATATACAACCTACCACTAAAAAATAGAACATTTTGGAAAACTATCCATACCAGTTACATATGTATGAAATAATATACCCGGTAACATGGTTTTAACACAATATAAAGTCAACAGCACTACAATATGTGCATATTTTTAAGTCAAAAAGTAAGATTAAAGTACGAGCTAAATTGTAGATGAAATTAAATCAAAATAAGAAAAGAAATCTATAAATAAATACATCTTTAAGACGTTTGGAAGATATCTGGTGTAGGACATTCGAGACGGTATGAAGACGACACTTAATAAAACGATGTCTATTAAAACAACATCCTTTGAAACGATGTCTCATTCGAGATGTCTTTAAGTCGTCTTTGAGACTTCTAAAATAGACGTTTTTAAGATGTTTTAATCATGTTCCGAATCGGATGTTCTGTTAACGTCTGAAAAAGACATCTTAGAAACGTCCAGTTTAGGGCGTAAGATGTTCCAGCTTAAAATGGACGTAAAATGGACTTCTTTAATACGGCCAGTGCTTATTAACATGTTTATGGACATCTCGTCACGACGACGCTATGCTATATCTACTGCGAAATATCTGTAGCAAAACCATAGCAGTATAATTTTAAATATAAAGTATCTTTCTTTATTCAACCTTTGGATTTATAAACCGTTTTCACTTCTCACTTTTTCATTATGTCATGCGTTGTCTAAGATACCCTCTATGAAATCGCGTTAACGTACACGACTTATAAGAGTACCGTGTATCTAGAGGCTGTGAATCTGTTCCAGAATTAAGTTAAGTTAGTGTAGGTGAAGGAAAAATGATTTCGTGTCGCGTTTGAAGCCAGCAAACGGATGATAATTGCAAATATGAGTGAAAAGGGAGTTAAAATGCATAGCTGCAGCTTAAGCAGAGGATGAGACTTTAACGAATATCATGTTCACCCTGCGGAGAATGACTAGGACTACGAGGTAGAAGAATTTCAGATACACAAAAAGACGAAACTATGAATATAGAAGAATATTTGTAGCCCTAGTTTTAAAAAATTGAGTTTGCAAATTCGTTTAGCATGCGTTAAAATTGAAATTTGAGCGAAAAAACTTTATTCGATGCTTTTTCTTAATTAGGAGCAGACATACTCGGCTTTCACTGCGTTATAAAGAGTAAAGCACCTAAAACAAATGAAAAATATTTTATTACTCCAATAGGAACTAGTAACAGCTAATTGTTTTTGCACGTTAAAATTATGACTTTATTTTGTATAATGGCACCAATTAAATTACTGAATTTTAAATTAGTCTACAAAATTAAGAATGAAAATGAAGATATTAAATAACGTATAAGTTATCGAAAATTAATACTATCGAAATGAAATGTTGCGCAACTCAAATACATGACTACTACATTTATCCTCACAATTAGTTAAATTTACAAAACAGTATCCTATATGATATTTCTCTCTCTTTTGAATGTCACTTCTATGTTTTTAGTTTAAGTCCTTGTATTTTATCCACCCTTGTGTGACTGCTACATTATTATTCTCTCACTGTATCCCGTCGTTTATCCCGTCGGTCGATAAAGTTATTATTATCATTTTGAGATGGGATTCTTTGAGATCGTGTAGCAGTGTTAACAGTTAATAAGAGGAAAAAAGTTATATCACATTATGACCCAAATGTTCAATTATCTTTTACAGTCTATTTTTTTTTAGTCTTGAGATCATTTATAAAACTGAAGGCGCTCTTAGGGCGCCAGTCTGCATTATGCTTCGTGCAGCACTGCGCCGTACATTTATCGTGGAATTGATCAGCGAGGACAACGGTTAGCCGAGGAAAATCAAGTATGATCAATAAGCCCGGCCGGTGATCTATGGAGCCATTTAAACGCACAGTGGGCACTGGGAAAGAAGCCGTGACTATAGGAAGCGGACTGAAAGCAAGCACAAAAGTAAATATAAATTATCGAGCGAGCAATATATCTAGTTGACATACCTCGAAGAGGATCGCGGCACAAAAATGCCCGACGGGATCGGCACGCCGCGCCACCCCATACCGGACGTATCAATTTATTCCCCGGTTGATCGATCGAGACGCAATGCTGCTCGGAATCGGTGTGATTTTCGCGTGCAGCCCGGAAGTCTCGAAAACCGGAGGCAATCGAAATGACCGAGCTCGAACTCGACTCGGCTCGATCGGAACTGACCCGCATCGTCCCGAAAAGACCAGGGGAATCAATTTCTTTCGTCGGTCGCGCGTTATTGGATTTTCCGAAAGTCCGGTCCGACGAGAGTGCATTCGCCGTTAGGCCACGGTTTTATAGAGCACCATCGTGCCGCACGGAGTCGCACGAGGGAAATTAATTGCTCGTTCCGCGGGCCTGCCAGGGCCTGCTTCGATCCCGTGCGTCGTCGCATTCGAAGCCAATTTTCATTTTTGCCCCGAGCGACCAACGCGACGCGACGGTGGCGTGCTCTCGCAACCCTTTCCGTTGCCTCGTCGTTGCCCGGAGCCCATCCACCGTTCCGCCTTTCATTCGTCGACCGTGATACTACGACAATTCTGCTTTCATTATTTACGCGCCGGCTAATCGAGGGGTTCGCTGCGCAAACCATTCTCAGTACGAAATTTTCTGGAGGCGCGACAATTATCTCGATGCCAAGAACATCTTATTCGGATAGATGTTTGGTTCAACGCTAGGTTTACCGGCAGCTATTTGATAGAGCCTAGAAAAATTATGAATACAATATTGGCCGTTTATATGGCATTAGAGTGTCCCGACTATTTCCTGGAATTAATCGAACCAAGCTCGACGTTGCTATGATTCGGATTGAAGATTACTACGTTACTAAGAAATCACTAGAACTAGCAAAACAGAGTTCTTTTATTCTTCATTTTTTTTATTATAGAATTTCTATAATCAACTTGTTGGGATTCTTATAATCTGCACGATACCAAATGTGACTACATTCCAATTAAATTATTAACGCGAATAATAATGGTAGTGGAAATTCGTATAAATTCACTTCTCGGGATACTATATGTCACGGCTCGGACTCGAAGCAGTGACATATGAGCGTTCAATACTATATGTATATAGTTATTCAAGTAACTACTTTAACAATTTCATGCATTTATTTCGGAGATGAATAAGTAAAACTGTGAAAAGATTGGATAAACTTTTCTACTTATTTAGATAATTAAAGGAAGAATATTTCTAATCATCATCTGCAGATATATATTCAATGAAACAAATTTACAGAATAAAATTGCCAAAATGTGAAATCTGATGTTAATAACGATTTTCCTTAAAGACAACCTCTTAATGCATACGAATCAAAATGGAAACGTACAATGTCTATGCTATAATGATATAGTATAAAAATAAAATATTGCTTTACTAACTAAAGCTTTTAACAATATAGAATTTCTCGAACTGCAGATAAAAAATGGACTTACAATGGTTTTAAATGCAGTGGAAAAATGTGTGAATAATTAAGTATGAGAAAAGTAAACATAAAACTGAGTGAAGGATGCGTGAAAGATGAATGAAGGAACGGAGAACATAAAACACTATTTTTGTATAAAAAGATATACATAAATTTCAAACAAAAAGAGCCAGTAAAATTTTATATCCAAATTAGAAATTACGACGAGGTGTACTGCTCACTTCAATAGTTTAACTAAAGTACAATACTAGCAAATAATGTAATGTGATTGGTGTAAATATAAACTTAAGCAACAGTCAAATCCTGATTGATTAAACTGCCGGATCAATCATTATCGACTGATCGGTATATATATACTAATTGCGATAACCTGTTGCGTGATCTATCTATTTTTAGTTATGCGTTGTCTGACGTGAGTCAGTCATAGGCCAGTAATTGTAATACAAAGCGGTTCAAACTGAAATAATATAATATTAAAGTAATTAAACTGCGAGAGTATAATTAGTCGAAATTTCTTATCCATATGCAATACTGGAAACCAAAATCCAATATAAACGGAGACACGAACAAATAATTTCTTAATTGATTTAATCAAATCATCTATCCAGTCTAATTTAATATATTACAGTTAAGAAAATCGCCGGGCCTTGGAATAAAGCTACGGGAAATAATATGCGGCCGTTTATGTGTTAAGTCTCGTTTCATCAATAACAGGAAATTTTATTATTCGATTTGAACGAGAAATAGTTTCTCTTCTATCAATTGTGTAACACTCGTGCTTAAACGGGCAATCACTGTCTGCGTCGTGATAGCTCGAAGCATCCGATGTCAGAGTTCTCGGTTCCTCCCATATTATTCATTTCTTTTCGTAACAATTTGTTTCGCAGTCGTGTTGTACCATCAATGACACCACGAAACGCCTTAATCGAACACAGATATTGGCTCTGGATATTGCGCCGGTCGGCGACCGTTCTCGTGGAATTCCATCGGATGGCGTCGTCGACTCGGAAAAATCGACTTTGCAATTTGACGCGCGTACAACCGACCAGTCGCAGACCTACGGGCTGCTGGCTTGCGCAATCCATCCCCCGGAAATAATATGCAAGCATGCCTTCCGATATTAAAGTAGCTCTGATGCGGCCTTCGATCTACTGAATAATGCACACCGAGAAGTAATAAGTTTCAACGAAACAACGTTCCCCTCGTGGAACGTGCAACAAGGAAAAAGATCGACCGCGCGGTATAGTTAGCCGGGAAACTACATCACTCTATCGACAGACCGTTGCGACTAGACTACCGTAAGCTACGGTCATGGCTATTCAATTAGCGGTAGATTACTTCATCCATAGTGGACTCATAACAACCGATGGTGCACCGATAATATACAATTTATTCGGGAAGCTCTTTATTCGAGAAGCTTGCGTCTTCCCCACAGAGAAGCTTTCATAGCCATCTCCTCGCATCGTAACATCAATTTTAATTATTGAACATCGATCTTGCTGTCCGTTAAGTATGTTGAAATCTTCGTCCTCGAACACAGTTTCAAATGGCGCTTAGCTTTTTTCCTCGTAGGAGCTGAAGTAACTTCTTTTATGTTTAAATTAATTTAATCTTTTTATGAAGGATTTTTACGATAAATCAAGCAATTTTCTGTTCCGAAATTTCCATAATTTGATATCGTACATGATAAGAAAAAAACATGCGATATGAGATTGAAATGAATATTATGAAAAGAAAATAACGTCGTTGTTGTATGTTCTATATGTCACCATTCGCATAAATTTTAATATAGATTATTTTGTGTTCAGTAGTTATAATTAATTTACTGATAAATTAAGCAAATGCTGAATAAATATCAATGGATTTATGCAAAGTATATATGTACTTATTATTCGTTTAATTACATTCGATGACAATTGAAAATAAACGACGTTATAATTATGTGATAATTTCGTACGTCATGGGCTCATTTGAAATCGATTACAAATTTTAAATAAATTTATTTCCTGCTCTAATCAATAAAAAGGGCCGTATCCATAGCTTTAAATTTCATTTCACGTCAATATATTTGAAAATATGGTGTTGTATGATTGATCATGTTATCATCCATTTGTGGGAAGAAGATGCAACAATCTATTATCTATTGAACGAATCGACAATGAATGGACCATGGATCGAAATTCTCCCTAATCTTCTCATAAACGTCCTCGAAAATTCGATAAGTAATCCTGAGGGTTTACGAGGGCCAAGGGACAATAGATCAGCATTAAGAGCTATTTGTTTGCCGCCTAATGCAAGCAATATGTATTGTGCAGGTAAATTCACGGAACACATTATGATTTCATTTCCGGAAAAACATCGTGGTAAGTAAACGGTTCATAAAAGAACAATGAACCGAGTATTCATGACTGGCGAGACGAAAATGTCGATACTCGAGCATCGATGAGGCCCGCTGGCAGAATAAGGACATGGTACAGGTACACTGTAATCGAGTTATTCAAATATCCGCCGGAATTTTTCCGCTCCAGATACCGATACGTTTATGCGTGCGCTCAAAGAGAGTTTACATGCTGCGAGTTAAGCCCGGTGTACCGTATAACATCTTGAACACACTAATCGATATTTTGTAGAGCACCTTGGCTTCCTCTACGTGCGCCCTCAGCCTCCGAGTTACCTCCTTCCTCACGTGGTCTCTTTTTTCCAGGAGGTCCCCCTTTTCATTCCTCGTTTATCCTCGATTCGTTGCTAATCATTCGATGATTTATTAGTCTTTTAATGCATCAAAACATAATGGATGCTGGGACATATTTTGCAAAAATATTTCAGCATGGAACTGAACATATTACTTAAATTTTATTCTTTAAAAAATTTATACGTTTTTCTTTATATTCGTGATAATATGAAGAGCCAATTTTATGGTGAAATCTATTATTATTACTTTCTTAAGTGATGTAAGTGACAAAGAAGAATAAATACAATGCACGATGTCGGTGCGAGTTAATAAAATCTAGAGAATTCCAATATTATTATTAATTTTGAAAATATTAGATCAATAATGATGCAGGGAGTTAAGTTAAAAAAAAGCAACAATATTTAAAATTTGCCACTTAAGCGTAGCAAAAAGAGGTTTCCAATGGCCGTGTAAGTAAAGTTAAAATAAACTTCGGAGCTCGAAGGTATGGCAACCAACTTGTCTGTGAATTGGATGAACACGGAACGACTCTCTGTAAACGGATAATGCGCAAGAATGCGAACCAAAGGAATTTCCAGGGGCAAGAACGATTTAATATCCTGTCGCTCAATTCCAGTTATAAATATTGTTCCTCTCAACTCGGCTTTCTACTTTGAAATTTATTAAAATTGTTCTTTCGCGATTCGCGATCCTTGTTCAACCACTCATAAAGTGAACGCTTCACCACTTCGTCAGAAATCAAGTATGCACTCGCATTTCCCACTTGAGCCGATGCAAATCGTCACAGAAACGTACACCGTTCCCTTTTTCATGAGAATTATCATTTCGTTCGTAACTATTGCTTCTCGATTTTATGGGAACTATCTTCTCGGATCTTCCGTGTTTCAATAGCTAACCGATTTGGAATTCAGGCTTAAATAATTGCAAACCGATGCACTTACATATCTTTACTTACTAACTTTGCCGAATATTTAATAACTTTGCTGACTAAATCTACTAACATTTTTATATTTTACACAGGCTGCCGATCGGAGAAAAAAGCCAATTTATAGGCTACCGGTCGGTAAAATGTTCATTGAACTTTTTAGTATTGCAGTTAAAGAAATATATTCTTCATGAATCATTGAATAATGGATTCAACCATTTAAAAATTTTCCAGCTAATCGATTTATGATTTGTTTCGTAGAAATATTTGATTCAAATCGTGTTTTTTAAGTCAAAGCAGTTTTGACAAAGGTTTGCATATGTTAAATAGAATTTAATACCATCACCACGCACGAGACTCAGTTTTATCTAGAAAAATTGCTCGGTAGAAGATGAATCTTTCAATGATCCTTAATGCTTTAACGTAAGCATTTTTCGTTAGAACGATGATTAATTCCCCTCGAGCGATCCACGAAGTTCAAGAATCGGGATTAAAAGTTCCTACCGTTTTCTTTTCTGTTATTAAATAGTTTGCTAAGTAACGAATATTTCCTTATTTCATGGAAAGTGAAAAAATAGGAAAAATAAAACACTGTAGAAAATATTTGATTCGAACACGATTAAATTCTTAATGAATGTTAATGTGTAACATACATGCTTAAGGAATGGAAAATAAACGTGACCATCGATGTTTTCCGTTAAAGGAGTGACGGAAGGAGTCGACAAGAATTGATTACGGACGAGGCCCGAGAACAGACTACGATCGAAAAAATCGAAACATGGCATTCCACGTGGTCAGATGCGCATCCTTAACGAGATAATCGGCGGCAATACCGAACGCGGGCTCTCGCGTGGACGGTTGCCTCCCAATGAATTCTACGGATGATTTCTCACCGATCAGTCGCTGGTAATATCGCCGCGTCTCCGATATGTGTACGCGTCGCCCGATCGAGCGTCGAATATTTGCTATAGAGTAATCTCCTCCCGCAGCAACTCTCAGTCGGGTCCTAAATCAAAGATCGGAAATCGATCATCGGTCCGAAATACCTGCGATATTTGCTCGCAATTATATTCGACGTCCAAGCTCTTTCTCTATCCGGTCCGACGCCACTGTCCGTTCCTCGCCGCCCCACTGTCCGGCCATTGTCTGTTTGCGCAGATTTCCGAAGCATAGACGCTTCTCGTTGCTGTAGAACCCGGTCCCTCTGACGAGTGATTTAATTAAAAATCACGGTCACAGTGGCCGGTCGGTGGACACACAGCTGCCGGTTGCATGCGTCTTGTTATCACGCTAAAAATCTCGGTAACGAGTACCACACAGCATTCTAGTAACGTTCCGGCATCACATTTCATTTCACGTTAAACCGAGAAAATCGAACTTAGGGAGGGGGTCCGGTCTGGAACGATGAGCTCAGTGATTTCTACGATTTTTTCTTTAGAAGACTATCCAGCCGATACTAATTATGTATTTTGTCGAGAAATGCGCTGCAGGAATGGATCTGTGTAAACATTTATGGTAGAGCTTCATCATCGGAAATGCAAACGATCGAGCAACCTTTCATTTTTTTTTTCCAGTAACGGGAAATGAAATGTTATTTCTGATGAGGAACCTGTGATTTGCAGTCGAGGTTTTTAATCTGCAGATACAACATCAATTTTCCGTTCGCGTATTATATGAACGTTTCTCACGGAATGCTGGATGGTTAAACATCTATTGCAATTTCTTCCGGCTAGTAATCTTGAGAGTTATTTACAAGAATTTCGTTTTTCATTTTTAACTTTATCCTTTCTCTGTTCTTGTAACGCGAAATATTATGAAGTAGATTTTCATTTTATTTCTTCGAGGACCAGGAAGTTTCAGGTTGAAATATTTACCATACTGGCACTACTTCGAGAAACTCTTCGCGATCACAACGAGTAGGTTCTTTCTATTAAAAAGCTCTGTGGGAGCTATTATTAGCCGACATCTCGTTCACCGCAGATTTCATTAAGCGAGACGATTAACAGTTTTACCGACGCGTCGATCCATCGCGTGGATCGCTACACGAAGATTAACGTCGACTCGTACCGTAGGCCATTACGCGTTTCATTGCGAGCAATGATCAATCGGCTGAATATTCACGAAACAGAGGATCAGAGCGCATGAAACGGTATATTCGTGGAAACCTGATAAGCAATATTCTCCGTTACCATGCGAATACGTTCTGGTTAACTTTATTTTCGCCCCTTAACCGGCTACGCGCCATCGGACATATAATAAATGGTGCAATGTCGCGACCTGCGATTTATTAATTTTGTGTACTAATTATCAGTGAAATATACAAGCTCACCGTTGGTATGGCTACGCAGCCGAAATAATACGAATAAAGTACAGCGGCTGTTCTACGTAATGACAGCATAAACAACATAAATAAATATGTGTCTTTAATACGTGACAGTATTTAGTAATGCATTCAAATCAGCTGTTACTTGCTTATTCCAAAATTCAACCACGAGTTATAACTGTTATAATCGAAAAAAAAAGCTAAAGAAAAAGGTAGACCGGAAGACGTGGCAGCTGTTACAGTCGCGTGTGCACAGGCATGAAAATCGATCGATCGTTGCGTTTGACAAGAAACCGATGAATTGCATAAGTTTGGAAGTGTTATATTCACCTTTCCATTACCAAAAGACATGGAAGACGTGTTATTAAAAGTGATGAAAAATGTCCCAATAGCTTAGACGCTTCAAAAATGTTTAAATTTTAAACAGTTCTGCCAGAGTGGAGTAGATAGGAAAAGAGTATAATATTTGAAAGCAGTTAGGTTGTAAACAGAAGGAAGGTATAGAAAGAATAGAATATTAGATTTTCTATTTGTGTAAGGCTATATATAGTTTTAAGGCCGCGACAACACGGGCGTTTTTTCGGCGTTTTGAACGCCGCAATCGATAATGGCGTGTAAAAAATGACGACAGAAACGCATCGTACGAAACGCTGAAACAAGAGCCCGTATAGTCACGGCTTTACAGAACTCAACCCCATTTTCTCTGACTAAAAAAGCGCGACCTGTTGATTACCATTCTTTATTTGATTTGCTTCTTTGGAAACAAGCAATCGAGGCAACCAAACCAAGTTTCTTGTTATCTCATTTCTCCTATTAAACGTTAATATTCACAAAGGATTATTTAATCCCCTAAATACTATTGCAATAAACGAGCTGCTTCATTACTTATAAAAAAAAACTATTCAACGCTAAAATCAAATAATAAATATTGCTGTCATCGGCATAAGAAGATATTATTAAGAGAAAAAGGCATTATTTTATTCTATGTATATCCTATATTATTGTATATGTATAGGTCAACAACTGTATACACTATCCTATTAATTAAAATTGTGTTACATAGGCTCAAGACTAACATAGATCCAAGTGAACAAAGCTGACCAGGTGAACCAAGTGCACGAAAATGCTCTACTTGGATTCAGCGACTTCAAATTTCACGAACACTTCCACTGTTCCAAACAATTAACCTGTTCACTGAATGCTGCTGTATTGGACGCGTGACAATAGTTTTGCGGGAGAAAGCCAAGTTCGAAGAAGACAACTATAGTATAATATTAAAACATTCTAAGTATGTATTCCTTCTAAATAAGATTACCCATTATCATTTCGTACGCCGTGTTTTCCTCGTCATTTGTCACACGTGATTATCGACTGCGACGTAAAAAAACGCCGGACAAAAGACGGCCGTTTAGTCAGAGCCTAAATATCCACTACTAGGGAAACTGTTTAGAAGTAGAGTGCCATTTGCGTCTCTGTCATTCGACGAAAGCTAAATTGTATTTTTGCAGGGAAAGTAAAGAAAATGAATATCGGCATAGTGTGAAGTTAGAAAGAAGTCCTAGAAGTAAACTATTAAATATAAAATCGTTAATCCCCCCAGCGATCGTATGAAAGCCATTAGATCCTGACTACACGGGCGTTTTCTCGACATATCGTGCGCCATGTTTTCTTCGTCATTTGTCACATAAGATTATCGACTGCGGCATACAAAACGCGGCGTTTCGTACGTTTCTCCCCAAAATATATTGTCGTACGTCGTTATCACAACCTTTCAATCTTCATTCCCTGCTGTGTACTATGAATGTCTATGCTTCCACTTTACGTGTATCGTTTCTTCTCGGTAATTTCTTCGAAAAGTTTAAAAAGTGTACTTAACTTACCAGCGATTGCAAATCGTAGCGAGATTAATGCATCGTGCACAGCCGTCGTCGGTATCGATCATGTTTCCATCGTTGGTTGTGAAGGAACTGATTATGAAGGGATTATCGCTAGTTGCACTGCTTTCCATATAATTCGCGCAGTATGAATTCAAGCACGAGTAACTTGATTATTATTATAATTCGTGAAGCTTCAACATAGCTTCGTAACGTAATATACGCATTAATTATAACGGAATGCAGTTAACATAAGTAATAATTACTATAGTTATTGTTGGCATAGCAATATTAGTAATGTATAGCATGAATTTTTGACATAAGGAATTATTTAACGAGATAGGAAACTATTGATGTCTGTCTTTTCCCTATTCACGAAACATTTTTACCAGATATATGTAGGGTATAAAACGTTGCAATTCAAGATTGCTTAACATCCTTGTGACGAACAATCGCTAGGAAATGGAAGGAAAATGAAGCAGCTCGGGATGTGCTAAACCAGATCATAGTTGTCAGAGACGGATGTTCGATCGACGGAAGGGTGACCATTTGTAAATAGAACATGAATAAATTGCAGGTCTATGCTCAGAAAATTATTTTTGGCACTCCAACCAATCGCAATTTTCTCATAAACTAGTCTCTCCAACATCTCGAGCAGATTGAAGCCATTTGGTCCAAGGTCTGATAAGTTATTCCAGTTTAAAAGGTGGCTGGATAGTTTGGGGGATGATCGTAAGTGCATAGTCACGGTTCGCTCAACAAAGTCATGTAGCATGTTTTCGTGTAACAAAGTTGTACGGCGAAGAATGTCAACGTTTCACGTTGAAAGTTCTAACCGCACGATACGCGGATACCCTCGTACGGCTAACGCTCTCGGTAATATATTTTTAGTTATCGATCAGCGTAACATTGAAAGCTACGTATCGCAACGGTACGTGAACTTACATTCGACGGCCTGCCAGCAATTTATGCGATCGATTTACCATTGGACTGTTTGAACGCCGATGGTGTCCAGCTTTGAGACGTGTTTACCGTAAGCTTGATTTCCATTAGCTGGCCATCGAAACTTATCAGTGCTCAACGGCCGCGTAAACAAACGAGCGAATCGAGAACGATAGATAAAAATACCTGACCACTATTGAAATAGCTCGGGAAAACAGTGGAAAATGGAAAATGCGTAATCGTTGTAGCTTGAAAGACCCGACAGATGAAAACGAACATTTTGCAACAGGAGATTTAGTTGAAACACACAAACGCGATAATGTTGATGTTATTCCACGTCGAGCGATTACATTTTATATAAGCGAAGTCACGAACTTTTATCAAACTGTGGAATTCCACTTATATGAGTGCGAATTTTAATCCCTCGATATTGTTCAAACTTCATGGATTATGGGAAACGGTGAAAATACCTAAAGCGATGAAAAATAAAAAAAGAAATCATAGTTCACGAAATAATAGTGTTACACTTCGATCATTTAATGTATCGATTCTCATTTCGTTCGCATCATTCGATCGTTCAATTATACCAATTAGACTTTGTTAGGATGACAATGTGATAGAAAAGTATACAAAATGTGATGAAAATTTACCACTCTAACCAAGAGTATACGCAATTCCAATTATAATATACGCAGAATAAATGATATTGTTCAATAACTGCTTACGACAACACTTCATAATTTCGGCATTTGCGAAATAAAAAGTTATTTTGACAATTCTAACGGTAACCAGCGAAATTGATTAAATACGAGAGCTATAGCGACAAAAATTTTCGCAATTCGAAAGAACAGGTCAGCGTAGAGAGAATAATATTTTCACACAAAATCATAGTCGAGCACCAGTCACTTGTCTTCGTTTTATTGCGCATACGTACCCGCTCTCGAATAAAAGATGAAAGGTCTTCGCGTATTACGGTTCAGAACAACAAGGTGTTTGCCAGCGTTTATCAACTATCGAACTCGCATTGCTGTCTGACGAAAGGCTAGCAGATGTTCGTTTGTTAGTTTCAATCGTTTTATTCGCTGTATCTGATACGCAAGCATACGATTTCCCGTTATACTCCAGGGGGTTGTGCGAAAAATTTCTAACAAACCACTGCACTGCGCCAATAGACGGCCTTGCCGGCAGAACGAACGGTAAAAACAAGGAAAACTTTGTATTAATTAATGCGCACCTTTGAGAACGAAAATGTAGTTTGTTGTTCGACCGACCAGAATATTACGGCTTTCATCTCGGCCGTTTTTTGGGGTTGCACGCGCAGCGAATTCTTTTGTCGTTGATACTATAGTTACCGTAAATGCACTTTTATAAACCGTTTGCGGCGCTTTTGAATTAAAATGTTTCGTAGAGTTGCGCAACGGCACAGATCCTTCATTCTTTATAAAAAATTCCAAGCACTCATAAATCCCCCTTATGCCTCGCAGGTTATATGTTCTTGATACAGAGAAATTATTTAATGAAACGAGTGGTGAAAAGTCAAGATATATATATATATATATATATATATATATATATATATATATATACCTCTTGAATTAATTTATTTTAAAACTAATAGTTCTGTTTTTTAAATTGATAGAAGTTTAAGAATTCCTTAAAAAATTATTGACAAACTAGAATCATCTCATCCTGATATAATATACCAAGTTCTTTTGGAATTATCATTTGAAAGTCAATTACTTGTAAATTGTAATAATAATTAAAAGGTATTTTTAATCGCCGAATTTGCAGCCGTTGTACGTAAATTGATTTCTGATTACAAGTCTTTGCAAACGACCTGTGACTCTACAGCGACTCTGCGGCGTTCGCAGCAAGTAATCAAACACGAAGAACCGACGGGTAAGCTATTAAAAATTAGATGGTAATTTTCACACGTCGTGGCGCAACTCTGTTCCTCCATATCTAAAAGTCAATGAAGCAGAAAACAAATACGAGCAAGCAGAGAACGTAAAAATCCGTTTCGACGTTTCTTCTCGCCGGTGGTGTAGCGCGCGCGGTTTCACGCTGTTCACGGAGTAATTACGGGTCGCTGCAAATAGAAACGCGGAATTATCAACTCGGACTTTCTCGAGTGTTTTACGCGCTGCGAGCGTGCTGACGACGCACATAACTCAGCTCGCGGCTAACGTATGCAAGCGAGCGAGGCCACCGTTCGCGAAAACGGAATCCGCGCGCAGGATTTTTAGGAATACACGGCATGGACGAGGCAATTCGCGTTCGCTCTATACGTATGTCTCCCCTGGTCTGTCCCCCTGGGAACGCTGCGTTTCTGTTGCGATTGACCTGCAGAAATTATTAACCTTTTGCATTCCGCGCCATCATGGATGTTACCTACCAGCGCTTATAAACAATTATATTATTATATAGTATATCATATATATGTATATATGTATACGTATATATAATATTGTTATAATAATATTCGATTTATATGAATTTGTAGACATCGAGAAATAGTTGTAAATCGCTAAAAAACTTTAATGTTTAGTCATATACTAGAATTACGATGTCTCCTGAGAGGGGACAACCGAGTGCAAAGGATGATGCTCCTCCTTTTGGCATCCTTCTCCGTATTCTTCCCCGTTCTACGGTTCATCGGCCACGCTTTTCTGTTCCCTTTCCACCCCTCGCGTCACCACCATGCTCGCGTTCTCTTTTTTCACCGTTGCTCGTCGTTCAGAGGGCTATTCCGATGCCGAGTGTTTTCCTTCATCCCCCAAACGCAAGCAACCCGAGCACAGGGACAAGAGACCGAGCTTCGGCTTCGGACCTGTCCTATGAAATTGAATCAAGGAATCGAAGGATTGGTCACTGCAATGGTTTCGCAAACGAAAGGAATTCGAAAGTTCCCCGGAATAGAGTCTTTTCATCTTGGCCCAGCGATATGTTTGAGCTCGGAACAATCATGGGATGGAGGACTGAACGGCGAGGGAAGAGGTAGATGTCTACACGGTTGGAAAAGTTTGCATATACTTGCCGAATTTCTGTACTTAGTACGGCGAACCGAAAATGTCGGATGTGCTATTTCAAGTTGAACATTTTTCGGATGTCGGTCCTTGATCGTTGGCAGATCAATTGTCCTCTTTGTGACTGTCGTTTGTTTATACCGTCTGGTAAACCCTGACACTAAACTTGTCAACACTAAACAGCTCGGTAAAAATTACCCACGCAACACTTTATGGGAACTGATTCAATAAGTTTTTTAATTCCAACGTACATTAGATTAAAGACTGCAGAATGTCTAAATTTTAATCTTGCACTTAATTTTTATAAATCGACGTATGTTAGAAGCCTTTAATGCTTGGTAAGTTTAGCGTTAAACATTTGAAATGTATCTACTATAGGTAAATTTTCGCGATCGAAATAAACGATGAAAATGATGACAAATAAAATGAAATGATCGAAATAATGACAAAATCTGCCGACGACAAGAATCGCTTTAAATTAATACCATCGTTTGAAGAACTGTACATATATATTGTTAAAGATCAATTAACGAACACGTATTGCAGAAAGTTGATTTCAAACATTTCGATCAAAGTTCTTGAAGCTCGCTGTTCAAGCACAGAAGGGTAGATCAATATCATTAATGATAAAATCATAAATCGAATTGGAAGCGGAGCTATATTTGATACTTTAATTACATAAAACATTAATTAATGAACCGATTACAAAAATTCATACTTTTATATAAAATTGCGCAGTTAATTAACAATTTAGATAACATCATTTCTTTGAATAACCTTTGTGCCTAACAGTAACATATGTATGATTTCAGCAGGCATTTCGCTTCTCCCTCGATCTACAATCTACAAAATCCGACAATCCGCTCAAATAGGATGAGAATCTAGAAATCGTATCACGATTGAATGATTAACGAATAAGTTCGTTTCAAAAACATTTTCTACGCTTCGACGTACAAACAGGCAGGGTGTGCGCTGTTCAAACACGATTAAGTTACGTGTACGATTAATCCAGGTGTCATGTCCATTAGCATCGAACAGTCGCGATTCGTGCATTCCCGATCGTTGAAGAATCTACGGAGCCGCGTTTATCCGTCGCGAGGGAGCGCACGGAAGTGGATCGAATCAGATTACCGGGTAATGTTTACACGTAGATTCGTCGAACAGGAAACATAATTTGGAACATTTGCGTAACAGCTAGCGAAAAATACGCAAACAAGCTTTACGCGTGTGTGTCTGTGTGCGTATGTAAGCCGTCACACGAAGCAACGCCGGTAATCGACGACGGAGCTAATGAATTGTAATTAGGGACAGATATGTGTATGTACACGTTCGCGTACTTCATGCTTATCCATATCTATATCCATATGTATAGATTTGGAGAAGGAGACCGTGTATACTATAACCGAGACCGCATAAATTTCCCCGACCCTCTATGTCAATGTACAGAGACACTGAACCTCGCAGAGAACGAGGTTCTTTTTCCAGAGTGAAATGCACCTATGCGGTGAATGCGATGCCCTATCGATTCGTACCAGGGTCGATATCCGATGGAAATACACCTCGTTATCGTCTCTGGAATTGTTTCCGGCAGTATACGATACAAAGCTAATTTTATGGCTTGATCATTGGTCATCTATAACGGCCCGAAGTAACGTGATATTCGGTGACTAGCTGCTTACATTGATCAACATCTGTATTGTGGTGCAATCACTCTCCGCAATGCAAAATTCAACCCTTCGTAAACTCCAGGGCAAGTCATGCAACCGTTTACGAGATACAATTTCCGGAGACACGAGAAACATTTCGTTTTATTAGGCATTACTGATTACAGTCCAAGAAGCATTCGTTAGAAAGTTTTCTCAGCAGGTAACGAGTTAGGATATTGTCGCTATAAAAATCGTTTTATGGCGTCACTTTTATAATGTCACAATCCCATGATATTAATATAATACCATTATGTGCTTTGCATTGCACTGCGACGTGTCATGCAATAGTAACATTATAACTTTTTTCGAACACAATAATAAAAAATGAAGAAAAAAAAGTGCAAATCTAATCGTGTTGGAAGAGAATATACACTGTAAATATAATTAACTCTGAAGCCTTTTTAAATGTAGATTGGTGCGGCGTAACGTATTCAAGAGAATATGTACTTGTATTTAATTTATAAGGTGAATTCGAAAATCACTGCTAGCATGATATTATGTATGCATTTAAGAAACTATTCACTTCTTTTAGAAACATGTGTCAATACTTCGAGTTTTATTAGAAAAACGGTTTAAATAAAATTCAATGAATGTGAAAGTATATTATACAAGTTGAGAGAGATTCTGATAAAGGAATGGAAAGACATGATAAAAAAGATGGTTGAATATGGATTTATTATACTGCAATCTGCGTTCGACGGGCGACGTTCTAATTAATTAATTAAATACTTGTTTCCGGCGAAAGAGGTTTCATCAGTTTCCCCTTTTACAAATTCAACGTACAACTGATTTCAAGTTCAACTATTTTCACGGAAAAACTCAAAGGTAACAAACAAAGTTCTTATACCTTCACTCTCGGTTACAGAAGATAACGTATAAAGCTCCCGGAGTGTTTTCACGCTGCGAATGCAGAAATAACCAGTGATCGGAATGAAAGGGGAGGATTAAGTTAATAAAAAGTTCCTTCATTCTCCCGAACGTGAAATGGTAAAATAAATTCGCAAAGCACATAAGAAGATTTTGAATGATTACGAACTCTGAATCTCGTGCGGAGGTGAACGTGGTCTTAATCGCTTGATAAATTTCTTTTTCAAACCGTGAAGAGCTACGATTTAACCTACAGTAGCCCATGAAACTGCCATGGAAGGAGAACTGGGAACGATTCGGAAGCGATCCTCGTATCAACGAGCCCCGGGGATATGTACATATCTCCAGAGAGCTAAGGCGATCTGCGTTCTTCAAGCATACTTCGCTCTAATTTAGGCAACGGGGATAAGCATCGCGGCCAACCATATTCAATCGCCACATCGCAGAATCCGGAGGATAAAAAAGTAGTTCAACCTCTGAATTTAATCAAAATTCTTCGCGCAGGAATATGTAACGGAACTGCTTTTGCTCGAATCGATTCTCGTCCGCAATTCCATAAGAATGCAAAAACCTTATCGCCTATTATTATTCGGCCAGATTTTAACGAAATGTTAACCATCAAATTTGTCCGAGCTCGAACTATTTTTCGTAATTTTTACATAAAACTTTGAGTGTTTGAATTTCTATGTTTCTAGAATTACATTTGTCTTGAATATACTGTAGCCAGTCAGTGAGGTGACTAATCAATGATGAAATGACGTAATTAGGTTTACCGTATATCGTTATTCAATCACAATGTCCATTCAATCTATTTTTTACAGCACAGTAGAAAAACGTTGGTCAAATCCGGGCATTCATCGTGAGGATAAGCCACGTATTCTGTGCTATGCTATGCTATGCTATGCAACAGAAGACTGTTCTATTCTTTCAAATTAATGCGATCAGTTTGTTTTAGCATAGCTTAGCTTTCCGATGAATTCCCGTATTAAGTAATGAAACAACCAGTAAAACTCACTTTCAATATTTTTACAATCATAGGGAAAGCTGCTTTTGTCAGAATCGTGTTCCTATGATTTAAACGATTACTTAGTTATACCGTTTCAATTTTAAAACTGTCTTTAACCAATTAGCTGTTGCGATTTCTTTGAAACGTGTGTACTTATCAGTGCTGGGAAAAAGTAGATTTTTGAAATAATAAATAGATTATAAATATTCTTATCTTCTCATGTAATGCGGAATTTCGTAAATAAACTCTGAAAATAGTTTATTTTCTAATTTCTATTTACTACATATAACGTGTTGCAATGGAAAGAACAACTGCTTGTTAATAAGATATATGTATAGTATTTTCGCAGTAACTATTCATATTTTTTATTTATTCGTTCTATTTTGTCTTGGTCTCCAAATATGCAAAACACTTCAAAATTCATTAATATTTTTAGTTTTCATTGAAATGGCAATTTGAACAGGAAATTGTAACTACTTCCAACTCATGGCGAGTACGAACATACTCGACGAAAACAGCTAACTGGTTAATTCAGACCAAGTTGTAGAATTTATTATATCATAATGAAGATTATGTTTCAATACTTATTATACTACTACTTATAATACTTCCAAACGAGCTAAACATTTGTATGCTGCAGTATTGCGAATGAGATTACAGTCTACTCTATAAAGTGTTACGAGCCGTGCGTAATCGAGGCAGTCGTGCGTAATCGAGGATTCGTTAATTTGTGGAATTGGGGGTATAAGAATTGAACAATTGCGGACGAGCCGACGTCTGTTTCACCGTCGGGGCCTACGAGCGGAATTAGGAATAAGGAAATTTCAGCCCCGTAACTCTTTAATTGGTGTACCTCGAGCGGCAAAGGTATATCGTGGTGGATACGATACTAGCAACTGGGAGAAAAGGATGTGGATGATGAATAAACTTGACTCTAAGATTCAATATAAAAATACTAAAGTATATTCTACAAGAACTGAGTCTATTACAAATGTTGAAGTGTTTAAGTGTAACACGGTACCTAAGTCCGGTATTCTCGGTTTTCACGCACTGAGAAATGCGGGGGTTCGTACAGCCTGACAGTTTTGACGAGAATTATACGTAGTCTATACCCTGCCGACTTTGGTTGCGTACTGCCCGGTGAGGGAAGAAAACGTGCCCCTTTTATACCCCGAAATTCTGTGGAATATGAGGGTCAGGAATGCGTCTACGTGGTTTTTCTATCGCTATGTGGTTTCGTGGGAGTCTGATGCGTGGGAAGCCGCGACGCGCGGGGCCTTCTGTTTATGGAAAAGCGCTGGTCGCCGCCTAACAGTCGCTGCAGGGGAGATAAGAATTTCGAGGGATACAGAGTTTGAAAAATAACGCGGTATGAACGGGTCCGTACGTAACGAAAGTAACGTCAACTAAAGAACTAACATCATTCATCATCAAGACTCCGACGCGTTTGATCTTGGACACGTCCCGTAGAATCTGTCACGAAGGTGTGCGAGCACGTTTCGACAGCTCATATTTCGGAGTGGCGTGTCTTGATTTGAGATGCGACGTGATCGTGGACGCCCGCTCAAGTACTGACCCCGTATGTAAATAGATATGAGACGTTTATACATCACGCCGGCAATCTTCTCAGATGGTGGGAGGCTAATTGGCTAGTTTACGACGCGCCGCGCGGTTATGAAACGTCGCGACGCGTCCCGGTGGTTCGTTAACGTGGCTTAGGAGTTCAGCTACAATAACTACACCAGAAAGTTCGTCGGTGCAGGTGTCTCCGGTAAGATAAGATCGATTAGATGCTAAAGTAACTGAAGAAGGATCATCCGTTGTGCGTGCTGCGTCGAATTAAATTAGAGTTTTCCTTCTCTTCTCTCCCAGCCACGGCGAACTTCGCGACACCAGTTGTCGTAACGAATGGAAAAATCCGTCGTTATCGAGGGCGAACCACGTGAATATCAGCTTGTTCCGTAACTCTGCGGGAGCAGTTACAAACAAAAATTTAAAAAACATATGAAAACACTGAAGGAGAAGCGTATAAATAGTTCAGAATTCACGATATAATCTGTAGGTGCGGCGGCGGGATTGAAATGCGCGGATAATTTAATGAAAGGTTTCAGCGACGTGCGCGGGTCAATTTATAAAACTGGATCGATCACAGTGTTTAACACGCCGTGAACTGTCACTCGTCCGATGATGAATAATAAACTAAACGGTAAATAATCGAAAATAATGGGTCAACGGATTATTCGATCAGTTTCTCTTATGAAACACATGCATATTAAACGTATGAAGTGATTGGAAAAAGGCGAATTTAGTTGGTAGCGTCGATAAATGCTGTTTCTAGACCGTTTTTACAACCGAATTCAGTGCCAATTTTTTCAACGTATTTTTAAAAGATCTTAGTTTGCTGCTAATAACGCAACGGCTTTTTATTTAATTCGTTCGTCTGAAATTGAATATTTGATATTCTGGATCAATGTGGATCCTGTTGTAGGGGGTTAAATTAACTTCGAAGAGTTTTTTAATTAATGAGTCAGAGCAATTTGTAAAAGCCACATAAAATTGCATGTTTCGTAAGTTATTATAACAGTTACTACGTACATTACATTGCATCGAAAAAATTGATTCAACTCACCTCTTAGATTGTGCAGTAGATATCTCATAGATCCAGTAATTAATATAGTTATTAATTACACCCCCGAGCGTCTAATGTAAGCCCGGGGGAGCATGATTTGTTTAATAAATAAATTCGTATTAAATAATACAAAAACTCTACACATATTAATCTATATATAGTGAAATCTGACAACAGCAGTAAATATAGGAAAAACTGGTTCAAAATAATGACCCTGACAATACATTGCAAGTTCATTGAAATCGAAAGGGAGGGGAATCTAGATATTGACCAATTGGGAAATCAAAGCGAGCGTTAGACAAGCTTTATTATCACGTCGAACGTGCTGAAAAAAATTGAGACCATTCGATCACGTAAAACAATTCAACGAAAATAATTGACACGATCATTGATTACCTGTGGAGCTATGTCGGGAATCAATGGTACTGGACTTGATTGCCGAGAATTCACTGTATATATACGTTATTAGTCTGCTCTCATCACGGAAGCCGTCGCTTTGACGGAAATATTCCAGTCTGTTGTACACACTCGCTGCGTCTATCAGCGCGATTAATACGTGCGCCTGTTTGATGCATTTGCGGCGTCTGCGGCTCCCGCGGTTATCTGTCCGCGTAGAAAGCTGTTTGCTAATCAATATTGCTAATTCTATTAGCTAAGAAATTATCGCAGATCTGCGAATCGCGAACTCCGTTTGATCAATCAAAGTCAGACAATGGTCGCTTATCCTTGAGCGAACGGATATTTCTTGCGTGAGATTGTACAGTATCAACGGAAACCGTCTTTGTGGATTAGAATAATAATTATGGTTTCGTTTCAACGTATAATACAATAGTGGCATACTGAATATTGCGTGGTCGGAATTGAAAATGTATTTTAAGCGTAGACAAGATACAATTCTTCGATACTCTCGACTCGCTTCTATAATTGCCGATATCTCGTGAAAGATAGAAAGAGAACGAAATTCCCTGAAAAGACTGCGGCCAGCACACCGGTGTACATTACTATGACTACATTGTAATGCTGGAATAAAATTAATTATACATCAATTATTAAATAACTAAATATATTCGAAATTATATTGTGCTTCATTTTATTTTAATCAGGAATATATGCCCAAATTATATCATATTTAGTCACATTTTAATCAAAAAATTATCAACAATATGTTAAAAGAAATTTAGTTTGAAAATGTTAAAATTTAGAAAGTTATGTTAATGCATCATCAGCTGTCTCTCGAGAATTCGAGTCAAAAACGCCACGGCGTGTGCCGCAGTACACGCGTTCACCGACTCCGTCAACTTTAGCATTGGCGTAACGAAACAATCTATAAATTATAGAGCCGTAGAAATAGCACACGTCATTCACAATAGAACAAAATTGTAACATTCAGGGAGACATTACCGTGCTTCTCGTGTACGACAAAATGAAACAAATTTTGGCATTGTGTGTTCGTCAAAGGAACACACAGGTAATAATCAACTACTAGCCGAAGACGGTGTTGATATTCGACACCGTTTTCAGCCAGTAGTCGATTACTACCTGCGACCATAGGAGGAACAGCGAGCTACAGCAGAAGTGGGAATGTAAACACGTTGCGCCTTTGCAAACGCATGGTACTTAGATGGAAGGTCACGTGGTGGGGACTAGATTCTTACCCTACAAGCATCCCCGTACAACTTCTCGTGAACCAGAAGTAACTGTCTATCCTTCTTACTATGAGATCACATATACAGTTTTACTTTGTACGTGTGCGTAAATATATAATTACTACGCAGGAATAAAGAATAAAGTTTTATTTTCTAGGTTATTTTTGAGGTTATATTTTATATTTTTTTTAAACGACATTATCGCACTTTTTACAAACGTATCTCAGTACAATATTTTTCCAATGTTACAATTATCGAATCAATAGAAAAATAATATTGAAATATGCTAAATAATCCTGTAAGGAGAATTGCACTCATGAAATACCTCTCTCGTTATTTAACGCATTTATAGCATATAAAAGTTTGTAAAAAAAATCCTACATCAAAGTAACGAATAAAATTTGTTGAAGTTACATTTCATTTTGATACATTGCGAGCATCGAAAATAAAATTTAGAATAACTTTGATTTTTTTTCAAAATGGGTCGTATCTGCTCGCATTTAATTGCGGAGAGAAACCACTTGTTTCGTCCTGGGCATACGGCCCCAAGGAAGGCCAATTTACAGTTTATGATGCTACTAATGGTAAAAGGCTATTTTTGAGGAACCGAACCATCAAGTAATTTTAATATTTCGCGCGACGCATGGTTATCGGTTTACAATCTCTTGTTTTCGGCCTCAATAGCGAACGCTGGTATCATAAACCTCGGGGATTTCCAAAGGGCTCTGTGGACAGAGGCCTCAAGGCAGGCTCGCGACCGTTCCGCGAACAGCTATTTTTACGGTACAATCAGATCTGGAGGAAATCCCTGTCAAACGTTGCTAAACCACCCCCTACCATAGAGATCCCTGCTATCCCTACTTTAGACATTTTTCCACCTCTACTAAATTTCTCCTGTGACCGAGCTTTCGTAAAAGCTAGTGCGACGACAAAATATCAGAATCGTTTTTCCATCAAGTGCAGTAAGTTTAGAATCGTTTTTGCATCAAGTGCAGTAAGTTTAGAATCGTTTTTGCATCAAGTGCAGTAAGTTAAGAATCGTTCTTGCACCGAGGTAGCAAGTTCAAGGAATCATTTGTCAATTACAAATCGCGACGTTATTATATCGAGATTAGCTACATCTGCAGCCAAGTCCTTTTGTAGCTAAGACCACTTCTGTACAAAGTGTAAATAAACGGATTCTCCGGAGTTAGACTTACAACCTTTCTTCGTTAAACGGTCGTAAATCCAAATCGCCAATCGAGGCGAACGATACGGCACCACAACACCACTGATGCTCTGATTCAACGATTATTAATATACGATTAATATATCGTATTGTTATCTGTAGATGTACAGTTTCGTACAGTACAAATTAATAATATCGAAATCCAACGTTTCAAATATATCTTTTGATTAATTTTTAAAAATCGAACTTCTGGTTCGTGAATTATATGTCCTCGGTGAAATGATAGGGTCATGAGATAGGAGGGTGAGCGTTAGTAATTGAAAACGGGCTCATGAAATAGTAGATGGCAAAGCATTTATTCAAATGATTTTCACCTGGCTATAAATCACCTCGTGGAATTGCGTGATCGATGATGCAAGTCGTCACATAATCAGCGTTCGTGTTTATCCGAGCTGCAAATCGACATTAACTGCTTCACGGCACGGCGCGACGGCGAATACGTGGTAAGTATGCGGATAAGTTACTTTCACCAAAATAACGATCTCCACATCATTAAACTGGGTATTGTGTAACTTGTGAATATGCGACTGTTCAAGTTCTATTTAATTGAATTCACTCTTTATTGGATTAAAAAATCGTATTCGTATTTTTAAATCATCAGGGAGACATGAATTTAAGTTAGACGAGATTTACTGTATGATTGCGACATTATTAATTTTCAAATACTATAATAATAATAATAAATTGGCCTAACTAATTAAAATGGTAAAAAATTGGCGGATTTTATACCATTCGATAATTGGTCAAAAAGATCACGTTTGTGCAGAATTTGAAATTTGTAAGTTGTCAGTGAGGGTAGTTACAGGGTAAATTTTCCCTCCGGAGGCTTTTTAAAATTTGGGAAAAGTAACTCCTTTTTGACATCGAGTCGCGCATTATTGAATTTTTTAAAAGTATTATAGAATTTCGGATCTTTTAGTTGCAAGCTGTGGTTATTAAAAATGAAAAACTGTGAAGGAATCGGAAAATTGAAGAATTCTCGAAAGCTTAAATAGAGCCTACTTGTATATTAATTCCTTTATAAGATACTATCACAAGCAAAAGGTTTAATTTTTCTCAGATTTTTCATCTTGCTACGTAATTATTAAAAAAACGGCTTTACAACATTCTTGTAATTTCATTCCGAAATTTTATCGAACTACGACAAATAAGTTTTGTATATTTTGCTCGTTTAAGCACGACTTTCTTGCAATTTAAGGGAAAGAAAAATTGTGCATGTGTATTTTGACTAACCTAATCAGTTAAATTCTTTGTTAATCGAATCACGATAGAAGCGACAGGAAGTCTAAATAAAGTAGGTCTAGCGTTAAAGTAATTGTGTCGCCAAACGAGTGTAACGATTCCAAATTATTAAAACGAGCATTTGACTATCGTAAATACTATAATAAAATTATCAAGGTTAACTTAACAGTTGTTGCAAAAATATCGTAGTACGGAAATGGAAGATGTTAACAGCTTGTTGCTTTTAAACGACAACGCGTTTCAACGGCAACTCTCGCAGAGACACTGATGCTTCGTGACAGTCATGTTTGTCTTTCGTCACAGTTGAAATGTAACTTCGTTACCAAAAAGTGATGTCGTTACTCGCGAAACGGATGAAACGATCTTCCAAGAACTTCTCGCTGCATGTTTACATAATTAACTTCTCGCAGCGTCTTAATGATCCTGACGGCTATATTTTTATTTCAGTCATTGAAGCCGGAGAAACGAGGATATATGTATTTGAGTCAATCTACTGAATGCAGCGTCGAATGCTGGCTTTTAATTAAAAAATTTATTACGGAAGCAATACTTGCTCTTTTAATAATTTGTTTTCCTTCGTTAAGCAGGTACCTGTTACAGTCTCTTTGAGAAGTATGTAAGGTAATGAAATTGTAATGTACATATTTGATTGTCCCAATATTTTGTTTAAATAGATCATTTTTATATGTATATAAACATTCTTCTTAACCTGTTTCGTCTTGTAAAAAACTAACAAACAACTGGTTAACAATAAAATAGGCCAAGTCCGACTATATCTTGAAACATTGAACTTACATTTACTGTGCGCTAACATCCATAAACTATGCATTCTTTACAGTAGTATTTTTAACTAATTGAGATTTATTTGTTCGTTCTTCGATTTTCAGAAGCATTTATAAAACATCATATGTGCATTCTAGATTCCATTTAATCGGAGAATTCATCGGTAATGTTCGAAATACTACAGCAGAAAAAGGTCACGGGTACCGTCAGGAAACCTTTTCTTGGTGTGAATTTTTCATTTGCCGGCGAGGGGGAGTGGAATCTATCTGGTGAAGTGTCTCGTATCAAATTGGATCGGTGGCCGGATGAAATTTCTAGTAAATCGTGCGTTAAAACGCGAACAGCGCGGGCCATTAATAATTCGCCGTGGGGGAATAGACGATCTTTGAAAGCGTGTGAAATCAGTGTTATCGAGGGTACATGGGCCCGTGTGAAAATAATTACACCATTCCGAGCAATAAAGATGTAAGCGACGCACGTCGGGCCCGGCAACTTTCCAACTTTGCTATTCGATTGACAGCGAAATGCGACGCTGACATTCCGTTCAGGGTTCCTTGTGTATGAACCATTTATATTGATATTGCGTTCAACTTGAATTCCTCCAACGGCCAAGCCCCGCCGTCGAATTCTCAGTTCCGCATAGCTCTCCGGGCTCGTAGATTATGTTCCTTAACAGTGAATTTTCAACGGCGGAGAGGAGGTCGTTACTTTGATCCACGGTTTCTCACAGACACCTGGAAGGAAACTGGCTGATTGCCTCCCGACAGATACGGTAAACGAAAGGTAATTGCAATTTAAGGTCACCGGACTCCATTAATTCCGGCGCAGAAGACGCCGGCTACGAGGAAAGCACTGATTCCCCAGGTATAGATCCAGTGAAAAATTCTGCTGCATGCACACTGCTGAACGAAAGAATAAAACAGTTGACGGGTACAGTGATTGTTTATATTTCAACGTAAGAAAAATCACAACTATAGTAGCCAATAATAATTTTTGCATATATTAACTCAACAACAACTGCAACAATTTATATAATTAATTAAATAACTTCGTCTATAGAGTTTATGCTCCAAAGTTTACAAAACGATGTTATTTGACTAGAAATTATCAATATTTTCGAAAATTTAATGTATATTTTCTATTATATCTATATATTTTATAATTGTGTAATATTTACTTCACATTATCTTCAATCCTTTGAGCTCCAGCTATGTTATTTACACTGACATTAGCAAATCGTTCCGTGATTTTTTAAACCGATCGATGGGCGCTTGTTGAAAATATTTAAAGAGTTCTATTTTTGAAACGTTTGTTCGGTTAGTGTGCGTTTGTAACATTCATTAATAATTATGCTGATACGTCGAATATTTATGAAGGTTTCTCTTTTAGAAGTAGGAGAATAATTGCTGAAGCTGCATCGCTGTGTAAATCAATCTATTCGGAAATTGATCCTGTGCAGCTGATAAATGGCTTTAGAATAATTAATAGTGAAGCTAATCCATCGCACCTTGCGCACATTTTCCTTGCTCATAGTGTCGAAGAACTTTGAGTGCTTATAATAACACTGCGCATTTCTTTTCGTTTATAGTGAAAGAGAATAAACGAAACGTAGACTAGTGAAAGCACAAGAAGAACTACATTAACATCATTAAAAGAAAACGTACAATTTTATCTAACTTTTGTTTTGCATAATCGAGAAGTGCTCGCTTTTATTTCATTTTAATCGATTGAAATTTAAAAACCCATTTCGTAGCCAATGCCTAGTAAATCTATCCCTAACATTTAGAAAAATAGAAGTCACTTCATCCATCTTTGAAAAAGTTATATTCAATTTTAAAGGGTGTCCGAATATTAATGCAGGTCGCAGTAATTTCCTGTTGTCCGAAGCGAATGTTTTTTTACTGAAATTTCCGCCATTACATTTTATTGACCCGAATAAAATAAGTAGTTGTAAATACTATATCAACCAATTCACGGAGTTGAAGAAGTAAATCGATTCGGATCGCCGCCGCCTACACTTGAAATTTGCCGAGTGCACTCGCTTCAGCCGAATATCTCCCTCACTAGCAATATACAAGGTTGTTAATCTTCCTTCTGGAATGAAAGTTTCGATAAAACTTGTCCATTTATATTCGTTCGACGGGGCACGCGTTGCGATCGATTTCCTCCAGCGGTTCTTTCAATTGGCCGGAGTGCGACCAAATGAGAAAACACAGCGAAGGAGTGGGGAGCTGCATGTTCCAAATTATATATTCGAAATGTCGGGGCGGTTACCGCCCTCACACTCACTCACTCACTCATTCTCTCCCCCTCCCCCCTCCATCCCCCTCCCCCTCTCTCTCTCTCTCACACATTTTCTCTTCTTCCATTCTAGCTCTCGTCTGTTTACGGCGGAAAGCCCGTTTACAGGAAAAGAGAGAAAAGCTCCACTCGCGCACCCACATCGAGTGCTTATTCGACGATCGAGATCCGTACTCGAGGGTGCAGCTATTCCGAGTGGAAATTTTCAATGAACTTCCATAACGCGAAACCGGATAATCGCTAGTGAAGCGATAGTCGCTTAAAGGTCCATTCACCGTAAAATCATTTCCGATGCAGCGACGCCAAGGGGACGGTCGGAGAGAGGGAATGAGATCTGAGAACGCAAGAACGAAAAGATTTCGCTTCCGAAACGATACTTCGATCGAGGTACGCTTTTCTACGACCCCTTCTAATCTGCAAGCCAGCGCGTTCTTCGCGCGTGTAACCAAACGATCTGGTTAATTACCGTTTTTGCGGTGTTTTTCGTTTTATAGTCGGCTCCAACGACCCCCGACCGCCTTCACGAAAATTCCTGCAACCGAGTGCTTCGTACGCATAATACTTGAACAAGAAAACATTTTTGTGCACATTGCTTGCTTTCGAATATTTCTTTAGCTCCTGGAAGAAAACTATTAAAATTGTGGCGCAATCTGCGTTGTCATAATACTGTAGCTATTATATTATGGATGACTAAAAACTATTTTGTGTTGAGAAGAAGTTGGTTGGATTATGTTGATCCGCTATGGAATTGAGTCAGACTCGTGATAAAGATTTTGTATGTAATATGTTAAATACGAATTTGATTCTTCTGTCATCAAAATCAAAGAATAGTTTCTTACTATCGCGGAAGTTATCAACGCATTATTCACCGTAAGACTATTAATAGGTTTCTCCGATGAGAAACGGTCATTACTGCACTGTGTGTAAGAGAATCGCGGTCATTTTCATTTCAATTATCATTACAAAAGAACTCGTTGCATTATGTATTGATCTAAATCGCTTGGTAGATTATGAAGCAGATTACTGTAGTTATTGAAACTGTTTCTGTTCATCTTAGGCTTAAGAAACCAACTAGAAAAATGTTAATGAATACAATGTTGTGGTGGAAGGAGCGCTAAACGCGATAGAGATCGTAGTAGAATAGGTAAAATAATAAACGTAAATACATAGGATGTCTGTATTACAATCGGTAAGGAAATTATGGAAGAAAGAGAAAGTAAAAAGTTTAAAAGTTCGCCATCCAAGTCCTCGAGGAATCCTTAAGATGCTCAAAGGTTTGAAATTATTTGAAGTTCCGCGATTCCTTAGAAAAATTGCTGTTGCCTGAAGTTACATTACAGAATCTCCGAACTTTAGCACCGTGTCGCGCTCGAACGAGGATGAGTTTTAATACTTCGTTGAATCGTTTCCGTGGGTATCTGTGCAATTGATTACAATATCCTTGTAAGGTAACGAGCGTACCGCGAATCTGCATCGCAAATTTTCCACGTAATATTCCGCAGAGTTCGAGCGAGTCGCGAAGTGTTCGAAATATAATGACCGAAAGTTGCTTATGTATTCGGGCAGCAATTACACGGTTCTTTTTATCGATGACGACTTCCTATTGTTCCGGATTTCGTTGCCAGGGATTCGGGATTCTTCTTTGGGCAAGTACAATGAAACTCGGTTAATTACCGGCAAACTAATATTATCGCGTTCCTGCACTCGATACAATATTAAGTCGGTAAATTTTAGTTAAGGTAAGGTTTAATTTCGGTAAATTTTAACGAAAAAAAATTAACTTTTCCAAAATGACAATTATTCAATTTGTATTGCTTTACAAAGTTGAATTAATTAAGATTAATTACATTGACAGCGTGCTCTTCGCTGTAATTCCATAAAACGTTGCACGTATAAAATATAAATATAAAATACATATTTAAAAAATAAAAAATACTTTGTATAATTAGATTTATCCTATTTCGTTCTTAAATAGAAGATAGCAATGAAATTGTATTGAAATTTGTTATTTAAGAAATGCAAAAAGTATTTAATTATCAGTAGCTAAATATTACTATTATTGAATTATTTTTAGTGAAAACTTCGTTACAATATCTCTAATGGTTCAAAAGTTATAACAACTTATCACTAAATTCTCTAAATTGAATCACTATGCGCTATTCCATTTCTATTTCGTGTTCACACAATTTGATGTTTAATTTGCGACAGGCTATAATGTCTAATGAATAATTACGTTCCTGAATGAATATTTTCGTTTCGACTATTTCCGATGAATTTTGAAATTCTGAAATTTTTCTCGATAAATTCTATTGATTTCTGTTAATGGGTTTTCCTTTCATTTCATCGTTTCGTGATTTCGATTTCACGCCATGACGATGGAAGATGTGAAAGTGCAAATTCGTGTAGTTTATCGAATGCGCTCAAAATAGGATCCGGAATCATAAAAAGTCGCATATGACATAAACTATTTCACATACTTCATTTTGGCAATACCGTGTAAATACGCACAAGATGTATTTTAATCTGCATGATAGCAGACGTTTTAAACTCGCAAATATTTTCGTTTCAACCTAATACACAATTTCAAGCGCAACTATAACAGAAAATTTACTTACTTTTTAGTACCAGTTCCAGATGCATGGCATTCATAAACTTTTATTTCATGACATAAATGAGAATACACGAACGCTCGTGCGTGAAATGAATACATCGTTTCCGCGAAAAGTGCGAAAATATGTTTGGGTCGAACAGTTATTCGCTGCGCTGCATCGATCATATTGTTTGTCAGAGTTATATTTACAAGAAAAAAAACTGAATATACAAAGGGGAAAATATTAAATTCAATTATTCAATTACCATTATAGCTGGGAATATTTAAATTATCCAATATTTTGCGTTCGTACGTTCAGGTTTCGCCAAACACATTGTAATTCGAGAATTTAATATACTTTAAATCATGCGCAGAGCAAAATGAATCTTGTCCGAGGCACCGGGGATTGCCGGGAAAAATAGAACGGAGCCGAAGAAACTGTCGGAAGAAGATTTAAAACTCCGGATGGCGCGTTTCTTTCGGAAGCTGCATGCGCGACGCTGAAAAGGAAATTCGAGAAAGGTGCCTTGTTCAGATCGCCCTTCCGATTTTCCATTTCCTTTCCGAAACAGAGCGGGGATGAGCACGCGTTGCGCTGGCCGCGCGATGACATCTCCACATCGACGCGACGCGACGCACAGTCGCTGCTACGTATCAGGAATCCGTTTTGCCGGTTTAATTCAAATTCTTTCGCGGAATTTCACACGCTCCGCTTCGCGATGTCCCGCGCCGCGCGTCGATACCGGCGTCCGGTTTCACAGCGAATGGAAATATTCCGGAAGCAGCATTCAACTTTCTTGCACCTTGATGGAACGCAATATGTCCGCGGATAATTTGAGATTGGAATTTCCCGAGAACATGTTCAACGCTCCTCTACCATCGTGTCCCCGCGATATTTGCTCGCGCACACGATCCTTTTTCCAATCGGTTCGCGTTACATGATCGCGTTGCCCTAATAAATCATCGAGCGATCTCCTTGCGCGATTCGCATCGCGCCGCTTTATTCCGGACGAAATTTATGTTTCTACAGAAACTGCAGTTTTTAATCATCGAATTCAATTGCATCAGCCTGCTCCGAAGGTATTACTAAACTCGTGGGAAAATTGTCTATATTTTTAATATTATTGTCAGAATTTGACAACATTTTGTTCGTATGACGAATAAGAGATTAACTACTAACGATTAAGTTTTATTCTATTAATTAATTACTTTTTTAGTTAGGATAATTGACTACGTCCAATAAAAATTTATTTATAAATAGCTGGAAGAATTAAATCTGCTTAATAGCAATTATTGATTGCTTGTTGGATTACTGTTGTAGAGTTACATGTAGGTGTAATATATACAATGGTTTTTTCATTACATTATTACATCACCTGCTTAATCTACATTCCTTAAGTGTGATGAGGTGGTTGGCCGAGAGGGGGGGGGGGGGTTTTCGAAGAGAGGAGATCTTTGCTGAAGAAACAGCTCACTAATGAATTTCTCACCTAGTGTCTCCTACATACTGTTTGTTTACAGATGTCTAATCATTCTTTGATAGTATTGAGCATTTTTATTTTGCTCCCGATGACGAATATTTATAATAATCAAATATTTAGTTCCTGCTCGATCACTCATGTTTGTTGGACAACGTGATGGTCGGCTTTCGTTAGCATAGCTTGAACTGAACTTGGATCGTTTCATGAAGAATTCAAACGGTTTTCAGACTCGAGGGCCTGAGTGTAGTCCACAGGTTATGAGGAACAGAAATTATTTGGGGATATTGCTTGCCAGCATCGAAGTAACCGTTAAGCCAGATCAAGCAAAGGAAACTTCCCAACATCAAGTGACAGCAGATTACAGGGGAGATAATTTTTTATTAAATCCCTCAATTTTCGTAAAAATCCTTTGATCTCTTAAGTAACTTATTTTTTTGATCAGGTTCGTCTCCATTCGAGCTCTATACGATATTTCTAAGTTCAATTTTCCAGTTCACCTAATTTCAAATTGTTATGAATCTTAACTATATAATTATATAATATTAACTATATAACTACACCACTAATATTAACTATATATATATATATTAAGCTGAATAAATTCAATTTTGGTACACTGTTTTTTAAATTTTCTTGCAAAATTTTCAATTACTTCATTTTGTCCATTACATAATCGATAAACACAAGGTTTTCTACTCCACTAGATGCTATGCAGTCTCAAACTAATATAGATCCACCATTAGGTTTTATAATCAGCCGTAAATTTCGCGATTCTAATTCTGTGGATTGTTTCCTTCAGACAATTTTACGTCCATCGCTATCAATAACGTTAAATTTATTCTCACATGAGAATAATTCTACGTCGCAGAACGGCTTACTTTTATAAATTTTTTTTTCGGTGAATTTTAAAAGTACAATTTTATTTTTCTTGCTAATCTTTGGCTTTCTCCTAGGAACTCGTGCATGTAAACCATTATTTCTTAATAATCGACGACACAATTCTGCATGCAGCTTTCTCCGGAACTGCGTAGTCACCATTAAAGCCGATTGTGATCTAGAAGCGAAAGGACCTTGTTTGATTTTTCGTATAATTGTCATTTCTGCTCTTCCAGTTAGCTTTTTTGGACATTCACAACGGGGCTTATTAACAATGTTACTTTCCGTATTCAATTTCTATGTAATATAATAAATAGTGGACTTGTTTTCACTGTTAATTTTCTTACTGATTTGCTTCTTTCAGATTTCTTGCGATTCATTTTGTTATATTCTTAATAATGAAAATAGTGACAGAAATTTTTAACACTGTTTCCCTTGGACTAACTGTTAGTCAACTGAACAATGCTTGTTTATATTCTCTGATTTTCGAGAATTCTTAGTTGTTAGAGTTCAAATAATTAGTTCGCATAATTTCGCTTATGCAGTCTTAAGATTCATCCGTTGTTATATGTGTCGTACTATATCGAATGCTTCAGTTTAACATTTATATTACATTCGTTGAATGTTAGAAGCGTAAGCGTTATACACTTTTGGTATATACTTTTATGTATGAGTTGTTACATACGGAGATTACTCCCGACGTTTTTCTGCTCCTTCTTGAGGGTTTACACTAGCTAACGTCGGCCGGGAGCACGGTTCCGCGATCATAATAAAAAAAATGTTTAACCTTCCGACGAACGCCAGCCTAAGGGCTGGGACCACCCGTTTCCGAGTCACTGTATTATCCGCAGTGTAGGCCCCCAGGATTCAAACATCAAAAATGTTTAGTCTTCTAACGGACGCCAGTTTAAAGGCTGGGACCACATGTGACTGTATCATCCGTGGGATGATCTGGTCACGTAGGCCCAGTTCCCACCACCAAATATTCTAGTTCAGCCGAATATAACAGGGACAAGATTTTTCTTCTCATTGGGCAGTTTCAAGTCAAATCGCGACGCGAGACGTAGCAAGATTGAGCCAAGTTCTCCTTCGAGCAATAGTTAACTTCCGCCGACTTGGTGCGTAAACCAGGGAGCGTGTCTTAGGACCATCGCGAATCTTACACTACACTTACGCACTTGTAATAGACTGAAGTTGTTAGATTATATTACTTTTTACTTTCAATTCAGTGTACAAGCTTATTTCATTCCATCTCCCAGTTCGAGTCAGTTGTTGGTAACGATCTCACAAAGATACACCTTTGCCGCTCGAGGTGTATCTATTAATATTTCTTTCGAAGTTACGAGGCAAATCTAACCTCCGGCCACGTGTGCAGTGGCCCTCGGCTCTTAACAGAGTATTTCGATATTAACTATAAAAGTATAATATAAATTCACAAAAATGAAAATTTTACAGGTTGAAATTGATATTTCATTTAAGAAACAGTTGTGCGAAACTTCCTTGCTAAAGTATGTATTTTCAGTATTTGACGTCCTCGCACTGTGCATACATTCAGTTTATATTTTACATATTCGCTATATATTATATCTACATAAATTGACACCGTCCAGTTATATAAACAGGCAGTGAGTTTGAATTCAGTCCAATTATCGATATCATTCCGAATATTGATTACACCTGCCGAATAATATTCAGTGATATTTGATTTTCGCGAACTAACACTGAGACCACTGACCGGTCTACGAGGGTTGTAAGGCCTCGATTCTACAAAGCAACGTTAGTCGCGATGCCCTATGACCAGTTGAGGTAGTAGAGCTGGTAGAGGTGAAGAATGTGACACACTTTTAAACATGACATAAATAGTATATTCTAACAAAAACAAGTCACTTTGATACACGGGTTTACTGATTATGTTTCGGTATTATGTTGTGAGATGAACTGTCGTTATGCAAGCGGTGATCGGAATACTGAAGAGTGTTGGAAAATGTAATTGCGAAAAATGTAATGAACAAGATTGCAAAAGTTTTCTGTCCTTTTTATGCTTTTTCGGAATGAACGCTCAAGCGCGGATTGGCTACCGGTGAGATGGAGAGGGAAGTCAGAGGGCCCGGGCCTCGCGGTGACGTAGTACCGGGAAAATCCAAGTGAGTGACGTAGCACCAGACGAAACCCAAGCGAGTGGCCGGCGCGGCCCATCTGGCGACCCTACCATAAACTGGAAAACTAATTTGGAAGAAATCGCTTTATGATCGGCTATATTGATAAAGCTATTTAGCGCAAATGAGATTTCTTACTGTAATTATGCGATATAAAAAGGACACTAAAGTAATAACCGTATGAATTGACAAAACCCGAATTTGGAAAGAAATAAAGTAACTGAAAGGCAAAGTTCCGTTGTAGGACGGAACAATATTAAAGATACATAATAGAATGTTTTCTACATCAATAATTGCCATAGATTAAAAACGATTTAAACGATATTAAATATATATTTCACATAGCTATGCAAAAGAAACGGTAGCGGATATACGAAAAACATAATTTAAAATTTAATAGCTTGAGGAATTGATATTGCAGCTTTTCATTTCGGTTAAATTCCTATAGTTATTATTTTATACGTTCAACTTCAACATATTAAATATGAAATAATTTACGGAATTCTGCTACTGGTAAGTGTATGGACGAAGCGAATTTTGTAGTTAAAATTAAAAGATAAAATTTAATGTGGATATTTACGAAACGAATAAACATGTACAAAAATTTCCGTAACATAGCAATGAAATAATCAAACAAATTAAATTCGTAATAATTGTTCCATTATCTGAAACACTTTCGTCTCTCTATTATCTCGAATGGGGAGAACAGTGTGTATTCTCTGACCGCGTAAAATGAGACTGCCCATAAAAGGTACGCGTAAAAGGAAAACCGCCTGCAAAAAGTACCTCGTAAATTGAGGAACGAGTGTAACAGAATAGCTGGGATACTTAGGGCAGACTTAAAAACAAATTCTTAAGGCAATCAACCTTCTTGAACTTATTGAACCAGCACGTGACCAAAAGGTGCTAGTTAAAACTCTACACTTGTTCCGAAACGTTGCATTTTTTTCGTTAATTATTGATAAAAGGTAATATAGATTTAGTCAAGTTACCATAAATTGAACATAGTTTACGCGCGTGTGACACTAATTTCTGACAAGGGTAGATGTCCCAGTTTCCGCGTATGTGCCACCTCTTTTTATCTCATTAAAAACGTTATTAAATTACCCATTTTTATCATGCAAAAATATATGTTAAAAGTAAAAATCTCTGGAAAATCGAAATACATTTTTAGTGTATTAAATGAAGATTATGGCACTTAATACCAATTTCGGCAAATCAAAAATTGGCTTGATGGCACGGTCATTGGGACATTGATTACCCCATCAAGTTAAAATATTATTCTCCATAATAAATTCTAATTTTCTATCTTCAGTTTCATTAACCAAATTATGTATGTACCTAGATTCTGTGGAAACCTTTGGAATTGATTTTCGGAACTTGACGTGTTAAAAGAAATTCGTTCTTTAGTTCGAAAATCGCAGAAATATATTTTAAAATATAGTATTTTAGTATATTTTTTTAGTGCATGTTTCAGAAGGTTCCGTCACACACTTCGAAGTAAGTGAAGTAATGATTTCAGAAAACGATATTTTCAGGTTATGTAAGATCTGTCTATTTTCTAACCGGAGAAATGCAGCGGCTACACCGCGCCGTCCCGTCTACAATCCCATGACAAACGCGAGCGAAGATTTATATGAAAGCACTAAGACTCGTAACGTGAAATCGCAGTTTATGGTGAACAGTTTTAATAACTTATAACGTAAACGTGTTTGCGATCGTTACTGGCGGTCGCACAGATGTGAGTTTTGCTAAAATCGTAGTCAAACCCTAAATAATTCTTTTACATATATTTGTTCACGATGCATTGTATCTCATCCATTAATGATCGAAGTATGGTTTTCCGTTGTAACTAATATGTAATGCGTAGTTCTCATGGAAGTATACTAGTGCATAGTTGGTCATTTAAAAACGTAGATTTCTTTTGTCTTTTTGTTTCATTTACTAACAATTGATGAGATTATAATGCTAATGTATACTGCATAATTTTACATACTAGGTTAAGGAATAATATATATCTCAGTGTCATAAATTTATTCCACTTGTTGAAGAAAAACTATAGTAGTTCTTTATTTCAGATTATTATTTCAGACATGGTCATTTTTATTTTAGATTCGTAATTAGCAGCTCCGAAGACATTACTACACCAAATGAGGTCCCAATCGAAAATATCTATATATTATAGTCACGAATGCAACGAAATTCGCCACTGTGCGACGTACACAGATTCGCCTGATCACACGAATGCGACTGCCGCGTGCGGAAAATTTACAGTCACCGCGGACGCGACGCATAATTGCGTGCGCACAAATCCCGCCGACACGTCCGCCCTATCCTAACCCGTTACCGCCGCGAACTTGACGGTCTAATTCGATTTGTCTAATTCGGCTAGTTGGCCAACTGTTCTCTCCCGACTTTCGAGGCAGTCGCTGTCCAATTTAAGCCAATTATCCAGGGAACGACAACTGGACTTGGCCAATCAGGAATTTGTATTTCCTTTGGGGCCGGGGGTTCGTCGCGGAGACGGACCACCGTAATCTTGAAAAGAAAGTTGGACGTTCCGGTTCGGCCCTTCTCGGCCCGCAGAGAACCGAAGGAGCTCCGACGAAGGGCGCAGGAAAAGTTACATCGTCCTCTGCCGACGTCTCGGCGACCTCGAAGCTAATCTCTCGGATCTGAGGAGAAACTAACGAGGGGTACCAAAGAGCTCGTTAACGATTCGTGAATTATGGATCGATGCGATAGTACCTAGCGTTGAACTTTCACTCGGGCCCAACTAGATGGGCAGTAATTTACGCCTGACCCCGCCCAGTGGAATGGTGTGTTGCGGTCGCAACTTCTCGCGCGACTACCTGTCCAGGAAAATGCTGCTGTTGGGTTCCATCGGGCCAACAGATTTCAGGTGGAAGGAAAACGACACCACGTGGTGTCCGCTACAATTCGTATCGCTATATAGAATGTATATGAAGGGTCTGGGAATACGAAAACATTCTTCGACGAAAGTTAATTGCAACGTTATTGAGCATATTTAGCAAAAGTATGCATGTATATGTAGCTGCGAAGCAAACGGAGAAATGAAGCTGGGAGTTTTAAATACGTTTATGTGCTTTATTAGTTGTAATTGGACAGCGCATTTTTGCAGTTCCGGCAGGAGTATATTAATTATAGAATTTAGTGTAACTGCTTCATTAATTTCAACTTGTTAAATTTATTAAGAGCTATAGAACATTTTTGAACGTATTCATCAAACTGGATTTTGTTTATTCTGGAATAATTATCAGCGTCATACCGAAGAAATTATTTTTAAAATCGGTTCCCTTCGAAGTTACTGTATGGTTGTTGAATACAATAGCTATATATTCAGCGTTCGTTAATTTATTAGATTAGGTTGCCGCTTCTGTTCTGTGTTAATATGGAATTAGGTGGGAAGGAAAACTATATGGGAGCATGAGAATTAAAATAATGAAGGACGGAAATTATATTCATTATAAAATGAAGATAATACGAAGGAAACAAATGTAACGAGGAAAAGTCGTGAAATATACGAGATAAATATGGTACTGAATACAGTGATGAAGCACACGAAAGTGAATATGTGATCGTAGACATTGTAAAATTCGGAAAAGGAATGTGCGTCATCTGTAATAAATATTTAAGAGAATAGTTTCATAGTTAATTGAATAAAAAGTTATCGATTTATTATCTATTAGTACATTCAACTTAGTACTTTTAACTCTAACGCATTTCAGGAGCGTGGTACTATAAAACTGTGTTATGCTTTTTTATTGCAGTAAACAAGGGCAGGAATCCCCCTAACCCACTTAGGGGAATAGATGCCGTATACTGCAGCATAGTAAAGTATTTTAATAATGTACTAGCAAACGTCAAGGAATATTTTTTTTGCCGAAACCTTTGCATCTGCAAGCGTACAGTTCGAATTGTTATTTGGGTCGCCGAACGTGTACCGCTACAGCCTCAAAAATAATTAAAAATTAAATGACTAAAAGAAAAAAAAATTAGTACAGTTTTGTAGAGCAGAGACAGCTCTATTGAATAAATATGACGCACTTTGTCAAACAGCAACAGCTCGTTGTAAAATAAGTGAAAATAAAAAAACGCTACGAACTTATTCCCCAACCCAATATATTGCAATAACGTAGTTTTCTTTGGAAAGTTGATAGTATTCGATTTTTAGCTCTCATTAAATCCAACAAAATAGTTCGATTTACAACGTGTTTGGATCCATTTTAATCGGAAACATCTTTGCTATCCAGTGATACTGCAACTGTTAGGTAATAATCGTTAAACCCAAACTTATCTTTGTTTCACGTTCATCTTTCGTTCCTTTAAACATCGATTCGCAACCATCAATCTTCGATGAGAGACAAAAACGGACGACTGGACATGGGCTGATCGTCAAACGTGAAATTTGTTCTAATCTTAAAAATAGCCTTTTCGCCGGCTTCGTATCATAAATCCTGTTGACGAAGACCCCACGTGTTCCGCGCCCGAGCGACTGAACGATTCGCACAATATCCAGCATTGCCTCCTCGCTTCCCATTTTGCTGCCGAATGTTTGATTGATGCGGAATTAACTGTAGTTGCGAAACCGGCTTGAATGCTTACGATATTTAGCCCGAGGCGAGTCAAACATGCGCAACTTACTTTCCGCGAGCCCCTCCACCAACGTGAGGCATTACTCACCGTTAACAATGCCGAAAGGTCGCCGCGTTGAGCGCGGTAGTTCCATCGAAGGCCTGTTTAACCTATTTCCCGATACCCCGTGGATCCGAAAAAGAGCAACAACAAGAAAACGCAACAATATACAGTTCCCTGCCCTCCGATTGTTTCGCGTTAACGCGCACCGGTTATCGACGCGCGGCCATGTCGCTCGATGATCGATAACTCCGTCATTTATCGCATCATAAACGAGCCTCGTCCCGCCGCGGCTCTCCCTTTATTCTCGCTGGCGATTATACTCTTCGTGACTGATCGATCGATCACGCGATACAGTAATTACGTATCGTTCGCTGATGACGGAAAAGAAAGTTCGACCGTTCGCGGGGTCCCCGTGCCTCGAACGCTTTCAAAGATACAGCCGTTTTCTGCGTGGAGCACGCAATGAAGTCGTTTACGGGGATCGCGTTCGCCGATCCACCGCAACTCGGATCGTTTAGGGTTGTGTTCGCCTCGTGACTAGAACCTTTCAACCCTTCGTCGAACTTCGACACATATTAATCGTCCGGAGGTTCGATCATGCCTCTCCGCTTTGGGATGAGACCTTCGACCACGTTAAAACTCTACGGAACAATATATTCCTCATGGAATGCAATAGAATGGCTCAGCGTGCTTCGCATGCACGAGGCACGCTTTGTTTTCAATTTGTTTAAGATCAATGCAGCTAACGTGACCGTAGTATAAAACGTTGTAATGTCTCGTCGTAATTTGGTCAATAACCAAACAGTGTATAATCTTTTGTGAAGTTGGAAATATTCTTTTTTGGTAATACGATCAGTTAATTAAGCAATATTCGATTTAGCTTCTACATGTAATCTTTAGCTAGAACCAGTATCTGGTACTAAAATTAGAAGCGGATGTACAGAAACGGTCTAAATATGAAGCTGCCCATAATAAAAGGGACGAATCAAAGACGCGTGCCGAAATAACAGTGTAGTTAAATAAATAAAAGGATTCGCGCGACGAGAACAAAGCTAATTGAATTCGAGGATGATTGTCTGTGTTAAAACGATAAATACAGGTTGAAAATTCGTATAAATTGAAACAGTATGTTACTGACTGCGATTATGCAAGTCTGTTTAAGATTACAGTATAGAACTATTATTTAAACGACGACAAAGTTTCGTTAGCGATTTTTAAGGGAACGGTTGGTAAATACTTTAACTAGTCTTTTGGACATATGGTGTTTCGAAAAAATTCGACTTCCCAGAGAACATAGAATAATCTGTGGAAGCGAGGACAGAAAGGGTTTTTTATTCTGTAAAGTCCTGATTTCCTAGATTTTCAGCATAATGCTTGAAACGATTTGAGATCGCGCGCGTAGTTTAAACAATACCGGCGGAATAGTTATCCACGGTTGAGCGAAAAATATAGTATCGCCACTCGACAGGTTCTCCCTCGGAATACACAGGCCCTTCTGTTCCGTTCGGTAAATTTATGCGCATAAAATCTCCATTTATAAATGCTGGCTCCTCGGGCAGAAACGGGGTCGGTTATAAACAAAACGGCCGGAGAAAAAAATCGTGCGATTTATCTGTGCCGCGCGTTTCGGGAATCGCGACAATTTTGGTTGGTCGGAGGGCCGAGAGGAAGTTCCCAGGCGAATTAAGTGACAATAACGATGAACGGGAGCTCACAGAGCGGCGCGGCGAATTTTTCATCGAGCCGAAAAATCGGAGCGAGAAACGGACCGCGTTAAACTCTGGCTAATACCGGAGGCAGATTCCCTGTAACGTTATTGGATTATCAAGATTGGAAAAGGAAGAGATGATACGTCCATCTCTGCGATTATAATCATTAAGAAACTATTAATACGTGAAATTTGGAGCACGGATACAGTGAAATTTAGATAAATAAATCTGTTTCTATACGGGTGAGCTAAAATATTTTCGGAAAGTTTAACATTTTGTGTCTGAATGAAATCTATATTGTTTTAAACTTTGTCATGCAAAAAATAACATCTATTTTACTTTGAGAAGCAGTTTTATTTTACTTTTCCTTTCCAATATAAATTATTCCTCTTCAATCAAATATGCCAGATATATTTGACACATGGGCTACCAAAGAAATTATCTACTGTCCAGTGTCATTTATGTGGGTCGGTGTGTAAAATTGCTAATTTCATATAGAACGTTATAAATATATTCCACAAAGACTAACGACAATTAATATGGTATTTAAATAATAAAACGTCTGAGTTCTAATGATTTTCAACTGAGACCCTAGTAGCGAAAGGGTTAATAATAAAATATACTATTAACGCTGACAGATAAATACGAATTTGGCGATTTTTATTATTTATATAATGACTTCGATGAGTACCTTAATTAATCTGTCTTCTAATTTAAAATATAATAATTCAATTATCATTCTTTGCGAAAAAAAGTTACAAAACTATCATAGTTTTCTGACCTCGCGAAAGGGGATTCGCTAATCATTAGTATCGAAAAACATTTACGTACAAAACATAACTCTCTATATTAGCGTAACACCATCGTTATAAAACAATTGCCCGCGTTTGAATGGGTCCCTCTCATCGATCGGACTGCGATCGTTTATCGTGGCTCGGACATAAACGTAACCGAAAATCGATGATGAAAGCGGTATTGGAATAGCGCAACGCATTCATCTCGTTATAACATCGTGGTTCGAGATCGAGAGTTCGCGTGGAACACGCGTGTCCGTCACACACGAGAAGCTCCTGCTTTCCCTCTCTGGTGTTTCCCTTACTCCGTCGTTCTCTCTGCGAAACGAATCAGTTGGGCAGAGCCACGGGGACATAGAGGACTGCGACAAATCTCCGTGACAGTGTCGCGTGCGATCCGGTGCGGATATTTCGAGCGGGCAGGGCAGAAGTCCTGGAAGCTGATACGAGCACACAAGCGTGCTGAAATCGCGGCGACGCGACGCGGGGGCGTCACCGCGGGATCCACCCTTCCCGGGTAAACGCGGCGTGCCCCGGGGGTTGTTTCTAGCGCGTGACGGATCGGGAAGGGTAGTTTCCGGATCCGCTCGAGGACGCTCGGCCGATCCTCGAGAACTCGAGGGCTTGGGAGCCAGTTTTTCGGGGCCGAACATCGGACGAACTGCGAAGCGAACGAGAAGGATATCCGGCCGGCTCCGGTGTAATTAAATTGGCACCGGAGCCGACGGGCTCCGACGGGCACTGACGGACGCAGGTGGACGTTAATGCTGCTTAATATTAACCGGCGACATAGCTTGCTATTAATGCGTATCATATTCTGGATTAATACGACGTGATGCAAAGCGACCCGTCGCATTCGGTGGCCATAATTCCGCCGCCGACGGGAGCGATAACGTTGATAACACGCGAATGTTGCTTTTATTTCGATTACGTATCCGTTGGAACACTGTGCCGCACCGCTGCCCGATTTTCGAGGGCATCGAATTAGCCCGGAAACATTGGGAGCTCGTACGTGATCGCTCGGCCCGCGAATTCGCGCGACTACGCATACGAAATATTTGATGGGTGAGAAAAATGACACCTGGGAAAGTTGAATGGAAACCGACGGCCGTGTCTACACATATTGAATGCATGAAAGGTCGAATCGAATATTTGCGCGGGAGATGTTTAACTCTGGGAACGCATCACTATCCTTCGCTTGTTCGATGTGTGCCAGTCAGATATTCTACGTTTTCGCGAACGTTTTCATCGTTATTGCTCGTTGTTATTGAAAGCATTTGTTTAATCTGTGATTCAATTTAATTGATATACAACAAATTATTCGGGAGACCTTACACTGTGTGAGGGTAGCCATGTGTACCTGCACAAGATTTTCGATTTTGCGTAGGGTAGTCTGTACAGTTGTTCACCTATATACAGTGATTGCCTAAAAAATTAGTAAATATAAGATAATGCCTTTTTTAATTAATAATAATATATATTTTTTATCCAAAATAGATGATATTTTGCAACTTGATCTAAAATTCACAACTACAGTAGCCATAATTTTTTCATACATGAACATAATAAGGACTGTAATAATTCATATAATTACTATATATGTATAATGTATAAAAACATATGGAATGAAAAAGGAGGATCTCGATTAGTCTGCAGTATAGTCCGTCGAATTATTGGTATATCCGGCGTAAAATAAAACGTTAATCTTTCATCTTGAAATCGGTTTTAATGCGAGCATATTACGGTGACACAAATCTTTAAGAATTAGTGGCATGTTCGACACACAGCGCCTAGAGTTACAAGCCAGTACAAAAAGATCGTACAACAAATCGTAACTCTAGGCACTCATATCACTTATATAACTCAGCGCTAAGTTAAATCTTGTTTTGTTCGCAATCTATCGTTCATCGGTCATTTTACGACACTTTACAGAATTAATGAAAATATCGGACAGCTGCAGTTTCATTTGAACGTTTTAATTAAAGATTAATTACAGTGACTTCCTAATGAAAAGTAACTTGCACGTATTCATGGAAACGGCCTGGTACCTTGTGAAATTTGTAAATTGCTCTTTTATCCATGATCACTTGATTGGGATTCGAGCTAATTGCGAATTCGGATGTGCAAGTTTCATTGCTGATGGATCAGCCCATCTAACTAATGTTTACAAAAGCAGGAAGCAATTAACATGTTACGCACGCTGGAAGCACCGTATTTATGAATGAACCTGTAATACGAAGTTTCGTGAAAGCGGAGGGTTGCGCGTAACACACAGATAGTAAACAGGGGGAAAAGAGTGCTGACTCCGCTTCGTGCCAAGCGTGCCTGACCTTGGCCAAGGGGTGTCGTCGTTTCACGTTTCACCCTCTTCTGGGAAAACGCGTACTACACGTATACTGTTACCGGGACAGTGAAGTAACGCTGTGCTTCCACGTGCTCAAGCATTGGAACGTAATACATTTCAGCGCAAACTTCTGCCAAAGAAGTATTTAACTTCTTCGCTTTAAATTTCAATAGGATAATTTCCCTGAACCATAAATTTTATTCACCCGCCTAGAAAACCGAGCACCCTGCATAACTACTAATTTATTTCACCATTAAAACAGAAACAATTACATTTTCAAAAATTACGAAATCGCGTTTCAATGCATTCAAATCGAATGGAATATTATAATTATCGCAGACTTGCATTCGATAACAAGCTTTAAGTTCTCTAAAGAGAAGCGTATTGTACGGAAAATCGAATTTGAATCCGTTGAACAGTAATCCTGATTTGTACTGGTCATTCTAATTCTAGAATTAATTATTTATTTAACTTATTTAACTAAAATGCAGACATTTGTACAAATATGAATAAACCCATTGCTTTACGGAAATTTCAATCGAACGCTTTGATTTATCTATTAAGAGTATTTCGTTAATGATCGAATGAAAATATAATCAGATTTGCAACCAATTAAACAACGTTAAACAAAGCTGCCGCAAATAACGCATTAAACTACTGCAGGCGTAGCTAAACTTTTAATCCGGGGCCGTCGAAGCGCCTATTAAACGACCTATCGCGTGGACGAGACGCGTCTTAATTAAACAACGATTTCGGTGAAAGTTTTAGGAGCGCGTAACTGGTCGGCGTAGCTACGTCGGACGCTCGTCCTTTTAGCCGGCACTTCAATTAACACTTTAAAAAATGCAACGAGTGTTGCAGCGCTTCGCGGTCGCACGTGCTGCATATTTGATGCGTTGTATGGCGACCGGCCGGCCGACAAAAGGAAACAGACACGCGCGAGTGGTCGGATGAGCGGCCGGTACGCGGACAGGAACAGTGACGAACGAAAAGTAGGAAGACAAAAGACATAAAACGGGAGTCTGGAGGGTGTTGCTTTTATCTCCTGTTTGATTGGAATCGCGTCGAACGGTCGCGGGAAGCGGGATCGCGAACCCTTGTCAAAAGGATTTCGCTTTGGCCCGCGATAAAATTGAAAAACGGGACGGTTATCCAATTAAGGGAACTCCCGGATCCGTCGGCCCAGAGATTGATGTAGATTGCGGTTACTGATACGGGGACAAAACGCCGGGGCTGCCGACCGCGAGCGATTGTCTCCGCGGAAGAGGGTGGAAAAGGGTTCGCAGGTCGTGGAAAAGAGGGGAAACCGGGGCCAGGAAGCGGAAAGGAAAGATACAGGGGTCGACCACGACGATGACCGCGTGGATTCGAGCCGACGTTTGCCCACAACATCGCCGTTGTCGTCCCCCACCGAAGCTTACGAGCTTCCACTGCTTCCTATAACGTTGAATTATTGTAGACATAATAGGGCTGACACCGCATCGGCACCCCTCCTCGATGGGTATCGCCGCAGCCCGTCCCGTGCATTTAGCTCTGTGGTTATTGACACTGTATTTCGGCCTGTCATACGCGCGCACACGTACCGAACATGCTTTCACGCGTGTACGCCGACGATGTTACCAACGAGGATCCTCTTGAACCCCCTCACCTTGCTGGTAAACTTGCGCCGCTGAATCGACGGGACAAACAAATCCATCAGTCAGAAGCGGAGAACGACGTACAGCGACCGCGTCACTGTCCCTGTTCCCGTCCAGTTTCCATATCCCTCGGTCGTCTTCTATTTGGCTAAACGCCAGCGTGGTTATTATTTCTGTCAGAACCGAAATATCTAGCTTGCGTCGTCCGCTGGGCTACGCTATCGGTGGTTCGACGCGTTGTCACTCGGTGACGTTTATCGGTCAGCTACACCGCAAAACCGAGGCAAAGGATTTGCATCGCGACAAGAAATAAGACAATTTCTTAACTGGATTTCTCTGGATCGGTTATCTGTGATGTCGTCACACTTGCTTTTGGCGTTCATTATAGTCGCACTTTCAGTGTAGAATTTAAATAACTGATAGATTACCGATCTTTATGTAATATAAAAACTACCTGTATCATTTGTGAGACATGAGGGTCGACCACAAAGTTTTCTATTTCTTGAACCATTTTAAGGAGCTTATTCAATAATTTAATAAGTGATCTAACGATTCGGTTTAACCCGGCATTGTTCCTCCATTATAACTTCATTTCATTTTATTAGTATTGAAGTAAACACTGTGTCTCACGTACGAATCGTTAAACAACACAGAGCCCAATAAGCACTGGACGTCTTACAAACGTCCCGAATGTCGCACATCAGACGTCATTAACTCGTCTTAAAGACGCCCCTGTGCTATTTGAGAGTTTCCGTTGAAACTTGCGTTCGTAAAATGCATGTGCACGAGGAAAATAAATGGAATAGCATTTTTAATTACATTACCGACTTCAATGACATCAGTCCCGCTACGTCGATGGTGAAATTATTAAAGTGCTGAGTTTGCAATAATATCGAATTTGCGGTAACGAGTTCATTAGGACCCGGTGTACCTAATAGTGACGACGGTGATGCAATAGGCAAGACGTACTACGGCTGAAAATCACGGAAGGCTGACGATTTTTCGATATCGCGTCGGATTTCGAGCGAGAAATTTATTCCAGATTGCTCTAACCCGACCAGCTTTCGCGTTTGTCGTGTTGTTCCCGATATTATGCAAATAATATTTTCCGGCGGCTCTCCACAGCGTCGGGCAATTTATCAAACTCTGATTTAATCGAGAACTCCTTTCAGTTCGCTAATGCTAATCGAATTTAATTAGCCGCAGGATGGAAACAAGCTCGCGAGCCGCCATCGCCGCGAAGTTATTAATACCTTTATTAACGTTTTCTAATAGATCGCTTATCTAAGATACCCTTGCTGTTATATCCATGTAGAAATTTCATCCTTTAAAGGTACATTACATTCGTAACATTTTGAAACAAGGTGGAAAAACCTCCAAGTAATGTAAACTATGTAGTACAGTTTGTAATGAGTATAAATATAATTTAATGAAATAAATGATTTCAACATCTGAACAATATATTGAACGAAGGTGGACTTTTTTGAGACAAAAATTCCTCAACATCATTGTAATTTGATCTCCCATCATCACAGATAAGCCACCACCTATGAAACGACACGAATCGATTCGAGGGGTGCTTGGATTTGGTGAAATATTCACGGTTACGAAAGAAGGAGACGAAGAACAAGAACAGGTTGGAAGAGTGCCGCGTTCCCTTCCCAGTTTAGGTTCTCCGATCGCGTTTCATCGGTATCGCGTGAAATTGGGTGTAATTTGTGCGGAGTGCGGCTTGCGATCGCGCAGGGAAACGAGGTATCCCTCGAACGGCAATCGTTTCGTCGTCCGTTTCATCCCGCCCGACCCAGGCCCGGCCCAGCCTGTCTCGTCTCGTCCCACCTCCTTTCCCGACGCTGCATGAGTCGCACAATTTCACTTAACTCGATTAAACCGCGAGGCAAGCGGTTTTCCCCCTATTTTTCTCGTCGCCCGCAACCTTCACGGTCTTCGTGATTTACTTCCGATATTGCCACCGGGACGATATTTTATCCGGGAGTTGAAAAACTCGCGACAGCGTGATCACGACGTACGGAGGCACGCGCTCGTCTGCCACCCTTAACCTCCTCTCCCAAAATGTCAGATAGAGACCCGACATCCGTCACGAGATTGATCTAAATGACTTACGACGGGACTGACTCATCCGAGTGCCCGGGATCGATCTGCCTCCGCCGGAATTCTAATCTTGTCGTATTTATACTAATTACGCGACGCAAGGTCGTCTAATGTTTCGAGAGAGCTAATCGCGCCGAGGGGAGTCTTTTTCTGGCGGAACTTTTCAAGGGATGGTAATCTCGCTGGAACATGCATGTCAAAAATGTTTTCGTTAACACGTTTCATGCCACTTTACTAACGATGGCGAATGCTTATATGCTTATTTAATGCATTAAAAAAATAATTTATAAGAAATTCTGGAGAATTAATTTCCACTACAAGAATTGTTCACAGCTTGTCAGGTTATGTTATGTTAAGGTACAATCGTTTTTTATGAAATTCTAATTTACCTAGAAGTAACATGAAATTTTTTAATTTTTATTATATGCTCAGATAAAGAAGTGAAAAGACGACAGGCTTCTAATATTTACATAAAAAATCAAGTCGATAAGACCAATTTTAAACAAGTTATATTGTTTTAAAATTGTTTATTCAGTGTTGCTCCCCACTGTATGCAATAATTATATATCAAGTTTTAGTAAAATATCAAATGGCCAGATCACAAATGGAAATATCGTAAAAATTAACTAAATAGGCAGAGGACTATTAAATGATAGCAAATTGATAACAAAAGTGTACTTATTAACAAACGTCCCATATGTAAACGTATAATCAATGAAGCAAATTTTTAGATAAGGTAAACGGAAACTACAAAAACGATGGCTGAACGAGAAAATATTTGGACACCTGAGCCATGATTTTCTAGTGTTTTTTTGAAGCGAGGAAATGAACTGTTTTTCCTTATCGAAATACATGTAATCAATCCGAAACGAACCTGCGTGATTACAATGACGACCATAGAAACTGAATATAGAGACAGCCGTGTGCACTAACGTTATGGCACTGATCAGTATTTGCTCCAATTAATAGATATTGGCTGAATTGTTCTATCTGTGTAAGCTGCATATTATTGTTATACTAATGTGTTTTGTTCTCGTTTCTCTTCGCAAATTTCAATGTAAAATTTTCCGCTCATCGGTAAACTGATTTCAATTCGTACTTGCGCGCATCCTGAATACTAGGGGTAGCGATTATAAATGTTAACAAGCCACCGTTAAATGTAACCAATCGCCAATGCGAAAACATGAAAGTTATAATAGAGGCTTGTAAAATCGTATAGCAAATAAATTCAGCATTTTCAAAAGTCCTTTTCGGAAGTATTAAAAACATTTATTTATTAATATTATTAAAACGTTTATTTTCTTAATATACAGGCCTGATCCGTTTATATAAATGCATAAATTACAACTAACATAATCAAAATATCAAGATTTCGACGATTGAATCATGATTAGTAGTTTCAGTATCAAACTTAACACTAGTAATAGTTCAGAATTAAAAGTGGAAACAGAAATAAATAACATATGGTACGTTTTGTTTCATCCATTAAAGAACTGTGCGCAGTTTTGTACCAATATCGTAATAAAGAGACAATCAACACGTTAAAAAGAGGGAAACATTTGCAAATACAGAAGACTTCTCAGCCGCGAGAAATAGCAATCACCACATCGGAATTTCTTGTTGGCGTTGCAAATTATGCGAAGTGTCTCTGAAATTTTCGAAAACCTGATTGCGCGTAGTTTCGCTTAATATTTAGGGAACAGCGTGGACCGTTGGAAGCTATTTGCCGACTGTAAGCAACAAATTTACAAGACCCCGTAACAAGCCATAACTTGGCCAGAATTTCTTGCGGCAAGAAGTCGGCGATACCAACTAACTCTGAGCGTCTTGAATATCCAACTACTTAAAAGATCAATTTGTCAGGGCAGCTACTTTCCCCGGAGCTGGTGCAGCGCGGTGGTTTCTTGCTCGCGTTCGTTTACCATCGACAAATTATAGGAACGCTCGCATGGAAACCGAACTATTAAAAAGTTCACACAACGCATGCTTTTTTTAGGAGACAGGAGCAAACATCCCGCCTCCTTCCTCTCGCACACTTCCTTCTCAATCTCCAGCTCTCTCGCTCCTTACCTCGCGTATCCTGAAAACCCGATGAATCATTAACGACTCGGAAGAGCACTTTAAATTTCTCGCGGAATATAATTCTATGGCGCTGCTTTAACTTGCAATTAATTATGCAGAAAAGAAGAACGCCGCGCAGGAAGGAACGTGGTGAGAACCGCTCCGATGAACGCATAAATAAACCGTCGTACTATTCGATACGGTATGGGATTATGATTATGCTTTATCGAGCGCTGTATGCACCCTCGCAGGCTATTTTATTTCCGCACTGGCTATTCTGTAACCTTGATCGCTACGCGAACCCTACCGTATCGTGTGCTTTCATCGCACCGAGCAATTTTGATTTATACCCAATTGCACCTTGCCGAGACAGTCTTCCGAGGGATGAAGCAAAGTAAATTACAGAGAGACAACGCAAGCTTCGCGAATGGTATGCTTTTTACTGGTTCTATTATGATAGTTTCGAGCCGTGCTATTCCTTTCGTTGTTTCTACGAATTTTTCTCTATGGTTACATTTTTGATGTAATTTATCATCGGACGGGTTTCTTTTGAAGCTTTCTCTAATTTAGCGACCATTAATATCGCTTCTATGTAGCTACTGCGACTTCGGAGTCGACTAGATCCTTAAGTGATTAATGGTCGTTGTGTCGTGGTTAACTAAATAGTAAGTAATTACACCTCAACTCGAACAATAGCGAGTTTGTTTGTGTTCTTTAACGATGTATTAAGGTCTGCCCCGTGTTATTAATGAAATACTACGTCTTTAGGTCGATGAAACATTGTATAGAAACAGAAAATATTCAAAGATCTCTTATCAAATGTAGAGGGTAATTGATCATCGAGGCTGTGTATGTTTGTTTAGTGTACTATTATTAATACTACTACTACTACTACTGCTACTACTACTACTACATCAATTACCAGCCCACCGTCTACCACGCTTAACCTCTTAGGCACGGCAGAATTTTGCTTGGGGTTGTTTCTCTGTGACGGCCAATGCTGTTCCCTACACAAGCTATGTTACGGATAGTCTAAATTTTTAAAGAATTGTCAACTAAATCTTTCAGTAAAGTCCTTTTAATAAAAACCTCTACAAAAGTTCCGCATGATCTAATACTTTCGAAAATGTATACGAACCACTAACGAATATGATTAGACTTGAAAAAACTTTCTTCGACAAATAGATAATGTAGAACAGTCTTGGAAGTCTTCAAACATTCATGACGTCGGACATCAATAGAAATCATTGAGTGAAACATGCTTAATTGCTACACGTCAACACCGCTAAGGTAACGAAACGAGTGTGAAGCACTTTCATTGGAACAGATGCCGGAGAAAACTAGCGAGAACGGCGAGTAAATTGAATTGACAGGTTAACTACGAAGTCAACAGCGTTGTACAATTCTCCAGATTAACAATATTCCTCTTTGTTAATTAGGTTGCTTACGACTCTCGAACATTTCTACAAATAAAACTTGTCAAAGCACGGCCCACTCGAGATTCATCGAATAAAAGAACGAATTTGCCTGCGCCGAAGGTGCCGCCCTTTGACATTAAACAAGCTTAAAATCCGAAACAATAACGATCCCTCGGTTATTCGAAACTCTGTTCCAGAGGCTGATTGCAATTGTTTCGATACGCAAACCTTTTAATCGAATTCGTCATCAGCGGACTCCGCTTGCCTTCCGATAATAATATAATGTACTTATAAAGCTTGGATGCAAATATTTCTCGATATAGCGTATTATAAAGGACAGATATTTTACCGAACGTTATTGTCAACTTAATCAACTCAAACCGAATGACGCGCTCCTTTCCCGTCGAACCGTTACACATCGAGGCACGCGGAAACTACCTCGACTAACAAGTTATCGCAAACACGTCACCGTATCTCATCAGCAAAATGCACTGGACAGTATGTTAATTGATTCGAGCGATCGAAGAGTCGTGGATTGTTTTTAATTGCTTCATCGTAATAGCCCGGACAATTGAATACGGGACAAAAGTACCCTTTCAACACTTCATTTCATCGATTCTAATTCGATTGGAAAAATTTGAAAATTTGAATGATTAAATTAATCTCTTACTTTCGGAAGATCGGAGACTCAAAAATTTGCAGGTTTGCAGATATGTTGGTAGAGTGAATTTGTGTAACATAGGGCAAGCGCAAGTCGCAACGTCTTATAAACTGAGGATTAAGCCTCCTCGCTTCGAGAACAATCCGGGGAACTTCAATGCGCGTCCTTGTAAAGTATTATAAGTACTTTCGCGAGCGCAACGACTGATGAGTGCGCCAGATTTTCTACGAGCTGCTCAAACTTTATCAATTATACTACTTGTGTACGATATTAATTCTAGTCTCTACGTGCCTCAGGACGTCCACTTGAATTTCTTTCTGTCGCAATATTAAGCCCAAGTAATTTCCACCATCCAAGCTTCTTAAAATACACAAACACCTAGCCCTGTTTCACACGTACACGCTTCGCTATTGCCCCGAAAAACTACCTTCCGCGCGATGACCTCTCTCTGCAACGCTGGCTGACTTTGCTGCATCGCGAAAATTCAGGCATGAATGTAATCGGTCGAATCGAGAGACAAAAGCAACCTGTTTCTATAGTCAATCATTTTGCAAAATCCGTCAACGCTGTTTATTGCAGTTTTGCGAAATGTACATGCATACTTTCACATCTCTAATCACAGCAATTCGAGTAACCGGTTAAAAAACTCCAATAATTTACCTGCATAAATCGGTAATAACACAAGGTGTCCAAAAAAATTACTCGAATCAGGAAATGAGGGATTCCCAAGGTCATTTCAAGTAATTATTTCCTTTAAAAAAATTTTCACCGAAACATCGTTAATGAGTTATTAACGGAAAAAGCGAAGCGGCCGCGCCAATAAGTGGAACTGGGACTCATCCATTGGTTTGCTCTCATGATTAACTCATTGGTTCGCTTCTCATTAGTCAGTGACTTTTTGTTAATAACCCGTTAGCAGAGCCATGGATTACATCTGCGTTAAAGAAAAAGTTACTGCAAATGATCTCAGGAATTTCGTCATTTTCCGATTTCAAGTGACTTTTAAAACATCCTGTATGTTCCAAAGATTTGCTTCTAAAGTTTCAGCACCAAATTCGTAGAATTCGTCACGCGAGTATGTTCAAGAGCACGACACTCAATTTGTACACGTATCAATCGCGAATAGACTACGAATTTTATGAATTTATGACAAGTACGAGTTGATGCAATTTGAAAGAATTCATAGCTTAAAGAAATTTGTAAATGATGCAATTGATGAAGACAATTTTTATTCCGTTGAAAAGAGGAGGAGCTTAAGTCCTGACACTGAAATTTGTCGAGTTCGTAGTTTCAGCAGCCATGGCATTTTTAGCGAGTAATATTTTCTAGTGGCGTCCGATAATTCGAGATAAACGGGTCGAGAATTTTTTCGAAACCGGGTCCGATTCTCGAAAGTATCTTGTGATGAATAAATATCGAGATGCACAAGATAGCGGGGTTTCGAATCGTGTTTCAGGGCAAACTTTGTCGAATACGGTCGTCAATTCTAGGTGTTTACAAACCAACTGACAACTGTATAGTACGCTCGGAACTCTAAACTTCGTATTTCGCAGTATTTGTCGCGACCTGCAGGTTTGTAAAATAGTATTTTATGAAATGCGAAGGTACAAATGTATATTTTAACGTTATAAACCATAAAGTAATATGCCTGTTTAAAAGGGTTACTTTGATATAATAATTTATGTGATTCTTAATTATTATTACTATGAACTTACGTTTATTAATTTTGATTAATATTTTAAAATTCAAAAATTTACGTCCTTAAACAATAAAATATAATTTAAATTAATTATACAACACTATCTTGATGAAATTATAAATTCAAATATCTCTATTCAATATTCTTAATATTATAATCGTATTACTAGAAAGACTCTTCTCAATCTATATATAAATAATTTATTTGTTTCATAAATTTTACTAGAAATTTCCTCAAAAATCAATTCTATTATATTAAATTATAATATTTAAGAAAACTAGGAATATTATATCTTTTCGTTTCAAATTTAACGTCTACCTTTACTATTATAAATGTCCTTCTAAGAAAATCTTACTATCAAGGTCTAAATTTTATATTAACACTTCATTTAAAAAGAAATATACATTTTGTCAGTTTTAGTGATTCAAAAATATTTAGAATTTCCTTCTTCGTAAATAAATGTCCTCAGAAAAGTTACAATTCTTTTTTAAATCCATGGTTTTTAGTACAATTGTTGGATGAACATGGGAATATCTGTTACGATTGTTACAAAATATTCACGTACTATTAATACCTATGTTTGGAAATACACTTTTACGATGAGCCAGAATAATCTTCCATCCATTTATCGCATTGTTATTTGAGCATCTATAGTCCAAGTGTTAATGACGTTTTAATGCGTCGCCGAGGAGGTATTGTTGAAAATCAGCGAGCGAATCTGTTGCCAGAATCACGAACACCGTTGCGTTTTCGCGCTTGAATTGCGAGTTTTCATGGGTAATTAAAAGCCACTCGCGCACTTCAATGTCAATGCCTCGCGAAAATGACAGTTTCGTCCTCGAATTAATGCGACGCCAAAATTACTTTTTGGTTTTCTTGTATTCCATACATCTGCATTCCGATGTGCATCCCACAAATGGAATTAAAATAATACCGTTGCATTTACATGCATTCATATGGAGCAAACTTTTTCATTCACACAACGAGTGAAAAGGGTTAATAGCAAGCATCCGAGAGGAATAGTTTTCACGAGTAACATTTATCCCCATGATTCGTTAATATTGATCCCTATTCGGCACACAGCCACGTCGGGGAAACTGCTTACGAACATACACGAATAATCATACATCCGCCTTATCTAACGATGTCGATGCGGATCAAAATAATCATGGTAGATACCGACTATACGCAAACAGAGATAGAGTTCGTAATCCGATTTACGCAGTAACGAGCTGTCCATTCAATTCTCTAATGAGGTGGATTCGATGACGATCATTTAACGGTAGTAAGATAAACCTTTCACTTTTCCGTGAACCGTCTAATCGTTCATCTGCCTTTATCCCGTTTACTCGGCGCAGGGCGCCTCTGTTCTTTCCGCTGGTCCGAACCGCCCGATCCCGGAGCGTGCTCCATTCTCATTTCTTCCGCCTCCTCTTCGAGACCCCTTCTCTCTTTTATAATTTTCTTCCCTCAACTCGAGCCAAGCGAGATCCTATAAGTCGCAATAGGAGAGTCTATTACGAAGAGGATCACTTCTGTAATTTGAAAACTCGTTTGATAAGCTACCTCGGCTTCCTGCGCTTTCTCCGTCCCGTTTTTCCCCCGAACATCTATCCCGCCACCTACGCTCGGCCCCGGATCGCTCGCAATTCCACGCCAATCTATCGTCTGGAAGCTCCGTTCCTTTCGACGAACGGCCACTCGCTGCTTCAAGGTTGAACCCAGACCTGGCCCATAGCTCCCGATATAAACTGTAATTCCCTCGGACTTTAACGATTCCAACTGAACTCTTCGAATCGATCTTCCGGGAGGCCTAGGCCTCTTAGCCCTGGTCCAAGCGGCCGCAGTGGCTACCCGTTCTGCCGCTGTAATGTACAATTACGGGTCGTCCGGTCTGTTTACCGTCTTTGCCTTCCCTAGCAGCACTCGTCGCTGCGCTCCAGATCCTGCGGGATCCAAAACGAAAAGCAGCGGAACATCCGATTCCGGAAATGGCAATTCTCCTCATGAACCGAATCAGCTGCGAGCTACCTCGGGTTCATCGAAAATTCCGTGGCACGTGTGTGCTTCTTCTTCCACGCTATCGGATGTTTGCGGAAATCACAGTGGGAACCCGACGGCGAACTTGGTTGCAGGCGCCAGCCGAGAACAGACAAACTCCCGGAGATCGCGTTATTCTTAAGAATCAATTATTAAAATTGATCCCAAGTAGGAGGACACCTCCGAGCGAGCTTAATAAATTAAACGTCACTAGATTGGAATTGAAATGGCTGCCGCGATAAGGCGGCTCCACTTTCGGGTAATTTGTGTGACCTGGCGGAACGCAATTAAACGCAAACTACAGTTTCAAACATGCTGCTTTGTGGCAAATCGATAGTCGCGTTGCCAAACTTTTGCGGTGGATATGAAACTTCAACTCTTATTTTAAACAGATTTGGAAACAAAAATACTGTATTTAGAAGTAATAATATACTGATTATGCTGTATTATTGCAAAATCGTGATAGGATAGCGTATACAATGAGTGATTTACCGATTAAGCACGAATATTACAGAATCGATAGAAAGGAACTATTTTTTTTTAAGATCAAATAATAAAAATTGCTGTTATATATAAAATTGCAAAGATTCGGAATTTGTATAAAACACAAAAAGAAATATAGAAGATGTTGATTATTATTATTATTATTAGATAGTTAAAATTACGGTTATTAACTGAATATTTCACAACGATTACAAAAAGTAATGTGTAAAAAGTTGTTCTGCCTCTTATTGTTTTAAGCACTTGAATTTACCTTTTCAGCAGATAGTGAGATATTCAATGAAAATTTACTTTATTAAATTTCAAATCTTTCTGAGAATTGTGTTATATCTGCTTTATTACATTATTAAAAGATCACAGGTTCACTAACGAGTATATTTAGGAAATCTTTGAAAAGACTGACAGTTTGGTCTGTATGGTGCCCACCCATTGTTTCCTCTCCTCATCGTAGTTTAACGTCAGGTGGAAACGCCATCTGAGTACATGCTCTAATAACATAACCACATCAAATGGAAAACTGAGAAGTTAACCTGTGCTTAAGACTGAAAATTGAGATAATCATGCTATTCAAAGGAACATGTTTATTAACAAAAAATACAATGAAAATACATTACTTTTCAAAGAAGTTCCTGGTTGAATGATGTGTTATACAATAATCAAAGTATCGAGATGTTTACATAAACAAAGTTTCGTCATTCTTATAAAGCAGAACGTATAGATCACTGCTAGAGCTCGGTAGCTTTAATGTTAAGGAAGCGGAACGTGCATCTGTAGATTTTGGAACGGAGCAAATTAAAGAAATGAATAATAATGAGTTATACAATATGCCCAACTAATATTAAAATTCGTCGTATTAAATTTATGACCGCTATATACTTTGAAAATTGACTCTTGGCCAATTTTTTGAGAGAAGATACCACCATGAGTTGCGGTCATAGGTAGGACAGAAGACAATCTAATTCTCGGAACATTGATCCTGAAGACCGGTTCCGGGATCGAAGATTCTCTCATTGGCGACGATCGCGCGCGTGGAATGCCACGTTGCAATCCTGCTGTCTAATCTCGGTCACCGGCGCGGCAACGGCACGGAGACCAACGCTGTTCATTTCCCTGCAATTTCGATTTCACGACCGAGTCAATTGTGTTCGCCATTCCTCCCGACCCTCTGTTCCTCACGCCATTTCTCCCGCCACCCGCCACTCCGCTCTGTTTCGTAGAACGAAAGCACGAATAAATACGTGCACGTGCTCTTTGTGTTTGTTTATTTCTGTGTACCGATGCGTCCGCCCGGAAGGGCGGACTACCGAGTGCGAAGGGAGTGAACTCGTTTCACGGTCGCGCGAACATTATTGAGAGAGCGGTTAAGAGACTCCGCTTCCGAAACCCGCGATACTCGGCCATCTCACTCCTCTTTTTCCCTCTTTTTCCCTCGTTTTGTTTCGCTCCAGCTTTTCTTTTGCTCTTTTTCCCGTTTTCGGTACGCCGCGCCACCGAAACGTGAGCGGAATGTTCGATTTTTCACTTACGAAAGGATTGATTCGCTCGACTTTCACGGACGCCGCGCGAAAACATCATGGTGCGTTTGTCACCCGCATGACACACGTGATCCTTACCCTCTGCCGACGCGGAAGATCTCTTCGCTCTGTCGCTCGGTGTTTACCAGCCTGTCAGCCCCTCTTCTGCGAGAACCCACAGCCACCGCGGATGAGCTAATCAGTTGCAAACTTTGAACAATTCCTTGGCGCAATGGTACGCGATGGTGCGCGATGCGGAAAGTGTCTTGCGCGAAAAACTTCAATAAAGTGATCTAACACTGAACTTATCGTTATAATATAATTATCGCAGACGTAGTTTCATATGTAATTTTTGTCATATGATAATTATCCTAACCAAAGTAATTATCCTAACATGTGACAAAACTGAGTTTCAAACTTTGTTCTCCACCTACGGTCTTGCGGCTAATTGTTAGATACGGTTCGTCGAACCATGTATATTGCCTATAGCCGCAAAGGCGTATGTACATGTTACGTACGGAGATTTTCTCACGACGTTTTTCTTTCCTTCTTGAAGGCATACGCGAGATAACGTCGGCGGTGAACGCGGCCCTTTCATTTAAAAATAGAACATCTAATCTACCATACGGGGCTCAAGCTCAATAAGGGCCACACATCCCCGAATCTTAGAACCATACGCGGCGTGATCTGGGTCGCGTAGGCCCAGTCCCCACTACCGAATTTTCCAGTTCCACTGCGTATAAAAGGGCTGAGATTTTTCTTCTCAGCGGGCAGTTTCAAGTCAAATCGCGACGCGAGACGTAGCAAGATCGAGCCGAGTTCTCCTTCGAGCAATAGTTAACCCCCGCCGACTTGGTGCGTAAACCAGGGAGCGTGTCTTAGGACCATCGCGAATCTTACACTACACTCATACACTTGTAATAGATTGAAGTTGTTAAATTATATTAGTTTTACTTTCAATTCAGTGTACAAGCTTATTTCATTCCATCTCCCAGTTCGAGTCAGTTGTTGGTAACGATCTCACAAAGATACACCTTTACCGCTCGAGGTGTATCTACTAATATTTCTTTTGAAGTTACGAGGCAAAATTAGAGTCAATCCAAAACCCCATTACCCAACTGAGGTGGCGACCCGGTGATGAAATAGGCACCGGCCAGTCCACGAAACCAACCTCCTATCTAGGTGGCGACTCGTTGATGAAATAGGCAACGGCCAGTCCACGAACCCTTTTACCTCTACACCCAGGTGGCGACCCGGTGATGAAATAGGCATCGGCCAGTCCACGCAATCTCCTACCTTTACACCTAAGGCGGCGACCCGGTGATGAAATAGGCACCGGCCAGTCCGTGAACTATCCCTACACCTAGGTGGCGACCCGTTGATAAAATAGGCAACAGCCAATCCACGCAATTTCCTACTGAGGCGGCGACCCGTTGATGAAATAGACAACGGCCAGTCCGTGACACACATCCTACAAGGTGGCGACCCGGTGATGAAATAGGCATCGACCAGTCCACGAATTCCTCCCAAATGTCCGCACAAACTCATTTACCTCCGGCCACGTGTGCAGTGGCCCTAGGCTCGTAACATACAAAAGCAAATTTTTAACCTCGGTTTTCTTGAAAACTGAACTTTACTATATTTGTGTGTATATCTTTCAAGAATACCCTACATAATGTCGCCTCAACCTCTTATTATAAGCATTATACATAACAGGTAATCTAGATCATAATTAACGACCATAAACTGAAAGGTTTAACAGTGCGTCTGAAATGTTGCATTAAAATAGTCCCAGCATTTTGCAAAGGTTAATCCAATTCAAACCATTCCTGGAAATTTCTTAGATTTTCAAACAGATGGTAGACTGTTCTAACCGCATAAAAATTAAAGACCCCACTACGTCGAATTACAATTTTAATCCCGTTGAAGAAGTGTAAAACGCGACAGTAAAAGGCCCATCAATTTCAATTACATCCTCCATTTAGAAAGCCTCGCCGATCTCGGTGAAACGCTGCAGAATTCTTTCCGCAGGCTGTCAAACGAACATGACAGAGAGTAATTACCGTTACCCAATTAAAACGATTGCTCGCGTAATTCGAATTTTCGAGGACGGCTTCCAGCAAGGATTGCTGGCGTCACTTTGACGGCGTTGGCGACCAAAGAAAGGATCAAATTCCCCGGGCAAATCTTTGTTGTCTCGTCGCTGTCCTGACAGATACCGTCAGATTTGGGATAATCCGCTTCGCCTTTCGCTAAACGACGTCTATTTATTCGCCGCCGGGCGAGAGGGTTGCGGGCCTCGTGAATCACTCTAATTAGCGTGTTCAGCGGATACAATTCGAGAGGCGAAGCTGACGTGCCGTAACTAACGAGTCGTTCCCTTCGTCAATTATCCTGGACTTAATTCGTGGCGTGACTCCGCCCCTCTAGACCGGCAAGGACAGGGGATGGGAGGACGATCAGAAATGAAAATTACCGACGCAGTCCTCGGACTGGGACCCGGTGCGGGTCCTCGTGCAGGTAAGCGCGGAAGTTTGCCACGGAAGAGGGTGTGGGGGTGAGCTTGTCGTGCCGACGCCATTTTCGGAATGCCTCTCGTCTCCGGAAGCTGTCGCACCAATAAATCAAGAGACATCTGCGACTTCTGAGACACCTTACTGCGAGCAACGGCGTCACGTACGGAACCTCCTCTTTTGCTTCCTTCTAGCCTCCTCGTGCGCCACCCTTTTCCGTTCAACCACCCTTTCTTGCCGCCTCTTTTGCTTCTCACCACCCTCCCAGACCCTCGTTCTCTCCCGCCCTTACCCTAGACCATCTTTTCTCGGCCAGACTCGTCTTGCTTTCCTAGTTCGCATTCTAGCTGACGATTCTAACCCTCCCGCGTTCTCTCCGCTCCGTTCTTTCTCTCGACTTCTCTCGACTGCTTCTTCCTATTCCGCTTTCCAGTCTGTCGAAACTAATATTATAGCTTTCCCTCTGGCCGGCATACTTTCACGAGAGGTAAACCGTCGGGCACGGCTATCCGGCGGAGCTGGAACTGAAACTAGAACTGGAGCGAGATAGGGGTAACAAGTTTCAAGAGGGAAGCTTCTGATACGCTTCAAGTATGTGATTGGTGGCCCGGGATCCGGATCCACGGATACTTTTTTCAACGTAATTTTTCTGTTTCCTTGTAAGTTCTCGCAGCTCGAGCTCTACTCGCTCGATGCAACGATCGATAATTCCGAGCGCGGTGTCTCCGTTGAGCCGTAAAACTCTCGTTAAACTCGCGCATTTAGCGGTTTCCCGGATCTTGTCAACGTCGATCTTTTTTGCTGCCGCGAATCTGTTGACGTGTTATCGATACGGGGAGTGGGGGGGGGGGGGGGGGGATCGGGTTTGTACGAAGGGTTCCGGAAACTTTCGAGGGAGGAACGAACTCTGCATTACAATTATGAATATTCGACGGAAGTTCACGTGACTGCGTTTCGAAGTAGATTGCTCCGACGGGGCTCACTGAAAAGGCAGCACACTCGGCCCGGCTATCTGGGAAACTGGTTGTTCAATCTCCTATGTGCGCGCGGCTGTTCTACCGAGTTTAGATTGAAACAGTCTGGTCGATCGTCGCTTTATATCGATAAAACGTACCGGCGCGCGGCAATCTTGCCGTACCATATCTCCGTCACTAATGATCAATTTACCTTACCAGCTTCAGTCAGGAGACGAATTTGAGTCGGTTGGCTTCAAGGGGGAGAGGAGGGACAGCGAAGGATGAGACGAGCGGGGAAATTGAAATCGTTTAATCCGAAGTATATTCTCATCCGACCCCCGTACGTCTTATAGCTATCTCCGCTCGTTTCCCTCAACTTTGAACCGTCGAAGTTCGGAACGGCGGCGCATCTCCGGCTGTGATGCTCCGCGACATAGAGGGAGATCTTTGCGCAACTTCCGGAGTAAATTTTGCGTTATACTTAACGCCAACTTCCTATATTCTTTTTTATTGGCAGAACACAGGACGCTGACTAATTAAGAATCAACCGGATCGTTCTGATTAAAGGCGCTATGCCATCAATCACGACAGTATTTCGTCATATGAATATATCGTGTACATATTCGTCAGTCATCCACTCTTTTCCCTCTTCCACGTTTTTTCACTACCTGTTTTTGCCATAAATGAACAGAGTCTATATTTTAGTAGCAGTTTAAAATTGTTCACTGTCTTAACATCGATACAATTAAAAATTTTATAAAAAAATCTTAAAAAAGTACAATAATTATACTTAGAGTTCATCAATACTTATATTAATTGTTTTGTTGAATACCACTCTGCGGCAACAGTAATTTGATCAGTAACAAAATTGTTAATTTTATAAAATAAAACAAGTATACTTGTCAACGTTTGAATCTCGTGATACATATAGATGCGCGTTCTAGAAAGAGGATGCCACTGATAACTGGTTAAATTTCTTCGTCGAATACGTCGGTAATGCTGCGGATAAAATTAATCGTCGCAAGGGGTAGGAAGAGGACAACGAGAATGTTAAATGCGGGAACATTCAAAATTCAAGTGGGGAATATTCAATGCGCGTGCAATGGTGTTTATGTACCGGTAATTGACAATTGCTTCAGATTTATAGATTTATCTGGATTCTATAACAGGTAACTCAACACGAATATAATTGTTTCTAGTTAAATCGACGTGAATTATTTCGGCCTCGAGTTATTAATATGCATTATTAATATTCACTCCGTTCTTGCGCCTTCCATGTTTTACCGTATCGTATGAATATGGAATTTCTTGCGTGCTCGGTAATTAAATAGTATCGATCTTTAAAATTCTAGTCAGCAAATTTAACATGATAATTTGCTAAATTACTTCCCGCTCGCCAGTTATATCCTATGCTATAGCTTCCTCAGAGTACAACTCAATCAGAAAAGTGCAGATCTGGTCTAGCACTCACAATTACCACTTCTTTGAAGCCTCCCAGATGCTACGGAACGATGCCAACACTCAGAGATATCATACTGTGTACGTGCACAAAGCGGAAGTTTCTCATATGCACGAGGTGCTCCTTCTTTTTCTTCATGACTGATGCATATTCTTGCGTTTCTCGCGGCATTCTTAATATTCGCGGAACATCAAAGTATTATATATTTTGTGCTAGTGAAGTCAGTGATACAAAGAGATACAATACGAATTGTACGCGTGTCTTAATAATGCTAATGAAACGTCTGCTTCAAGCTACTACTCCCGGAAAAAAACATTTAAATATCCTTTAAAACGCAGATATATTTTTAATACTAGACTAAATGAACTTTTTGTAAATTTTAATGTATCTAGATTATTGTACAATGGCTAAAGTATTCTTCTAATTTTGCTATTTCTCGTAATGACAAAACAAATAACAAATTCGCGTTTCTTAACTTCTTTATGCGAGCCTGGAACGAAAACATACAAAATTCGTTTTATAGATCTCGGTACCTTATATGCATTCTGAAATTTGCATCGAAATTGGTTGACATTGCTACGAGTTATAAACGATTAAAAATAGCGAAAAACGCCATTTTTACGGATTTCGACCAAGAACAAGTAATTTCTACATTTTCCAGTGGCTGAGTTCTAAAATTTTCGATACTGACTCAAACAAAACAGTTAAAAACCGAGAATTTTCTATTCTTTTGTCATTCCAAGTAATAGCAAAATAAAAGAAACGTATGTTAATCATTACTAAACTACTACGTCTGAAATCTACAGACAAATTCAAGTCATATAGGTCAGTTTTAAAACTGTTACTCCGTTTTGAACAGTGTCAAAGACATTTTACACTTACTGTATGTATCATATTATTGTTTTATTCTTTCATGAGGAAATGAAAGGTATTTTTTTAATGTCTAGAGTGAAAATGAAACTTTTTGACATGTTTCTTGTAGCTCTAAATCCTTATACTCGTAGAAGTCCTATTTTTATGTTAAGAAAATACTGAACCAAATACATCTTCAACACCCTTGCAAAACGAAATTTTGTAGTTAGCAGTTACTGTTTTGTTTTTATTAAAGAAGTACGGTACAACTATTATCAGAATTTGATAATAACACAAATCTAGAGATTCGAGAAGCTCGGTCCACCTGAGACTTACCCATGCAAAACGTTAAATCGACTCACCAATTCCGCACATTTACCGCACATTTACCGCACATTTCATAAGCACGGCAAATCTGTTCATGTCCAAACCAATGCCTCATGCTATTTGAACTTTGAATGTTTCCAAATACTCGTGACAGCGCAGATAGCGCGTTTCCAATCCAGAGCTGTGGATTTCAAAAACGCAAAGCAGCCGAGTGAACAGTCTTCGACGACTGAAGCGTTCGAATTCCGATTGCCTGTTCTATCGATGATTAAACAAAAGATCCCGAAGATTCCGCTACATTTGATCCTGCACCGTTGCGTAACCAGTATTTAATCAGAGAGAAAAGAGCGGAAGAACTGCTTTGGCGTCTAAATCGCTCTAGCCAGAATTGGCGCGCGTACCCTCCGCGACTCGACGAAAATCGTGAATGGCCAGGGATCGCGGAGGGTATTGTTCGAGTCGTATCTTCTGGGCAAAGCGGATTTGTCGGCCACTGCCGAGACCGGTTGTTTATTCCGAGGAGCGAGGTTACGGCCAGCAATTAACAGAACGTTCTGTAATACGAATGTAAACACTACGGCGTTTCGGGCGCAATGCCGTTGCAGTATATGCGGCAGCCGCGCGTTCCCTCTTCAATTTCGCATCGGTTCGCAGATATGCCCGGCTTCCCCAGGGTTCTGCCGGCCCGTAAACGTCGAATCGCGTACAGACAACGTCGGAACCCTGCGATTTCTGCAGATTTTACGAGGATAGAACGCTCGGTACCTTAACCAGCCGGGAAAGCCCATGCTGAACTGAAGCCCACGTGTTGAGAGAGACCTTTTAGCATTTTTCAAGCGCTGTTCCGTCGACTTTTTGCTTGTACAGTTTGCCAACTGCACACACATTATACCACAATCGGCCAAGTGGCCTACAGTCCGACATTAATGAAACAGCAACGTTTACTCCTCGTATGTATTTTTTTAATACAGTAAATTCTTTCCAAATGTCTCTCAGCTCGTAAACAAAAATGGATTTGGGAAAAGAGATACAACTATGCGAGCCTCGTACCTATTAGAGAACATTTACTGTACTGTCCAATTTACAAAACCCCACTGTTAGGACTCCTTTGTTTGAATAAGAAGACTGTGAAATGATTCCTCTCCGTTTTATATTTTAACATGCTGATAATAATTCTAATTTTAAGGACTATAATTCTTTTCTTAATGACGTGTGCAAATGACGTTTATCTACCATCGTGTTAACTTTAATGATCATAGATTTCGTTGTTCGTATTTAGTGACAGTTCACAGTATGTATACTTCTACATTATACTTTTTATCTTCACATTTTGTATAAAAACAATATAAATTTACAAAATAAATTCACGCCTCATATTTACTATTACGTGCAGTAAATAAAGTTGTTTCAGAATCAATATCTACAATACAGCGTAAGGTTGTCCGGTACGTAAATCGTTTGCAAGACGAAAAACAATTAAAGAGAATTTACTATAAATACTATTATATATTATTTACAGACTCCTCAATTGTTCATATACGAGGGTTGCCTTTTATGTTTCGGGATTTGGCAACCCTAGTGTTGCAATCTGGCAACTGACAGCTCTATCGTAAAGTTGGACATTTTTGAGGTTATACGTACTCAGAACGTTTTGACATACGAGCGCTATTTGTGTTGTTTACAGTAACTTAAAAGATTCATCTCGGCCCAAAAATGGAATTAAATCGAGAACATTTTCGTGCGATTATTTTTTACAACTTTCGACGTGGATTAACTCAGCAACAGTGCATGGATGAACTTAATTCAATTTTTGGCGATGAAGCCCCATCAAGGACCAGTGTTTATCGATGGTATGGTGAATTCAATCGTGATCGTAGTTCACTCCAAGACGAATTTCGTGAAGGTCGTCCAAAATCAGTTGTTGTTCCGAAAACCATTGATGCTGTGCGCGAACTGATATTGCAAGATCGTCATGTGACCTATCGTGAGATTGAGACAACCTTAGGCATTAGTGGGACCAGCATAAATTCAATATTGCATAAACATTTGACTGTCAAAAAAATTTGTTCGCGTTGGATCCCACACAATTTGTCAATCGCTCAAAAAAGGCTCGTGTCGATTGGCCGAAGGAAATGCTCAAAAAATACGACTGCGGTGCTTCGAAACACGTCTATGACATCGTGACAGGTGATGAATCGTGGATTTACGCGTGTGAGCCCGAAAGTAAACAGCAGTCGACTGTATGGGTGTTTCAAGATGAGTCAAATCCAACAAAAGTTGTTCGCGCACGAAGCACTTCCAAGCAAATGGTCGCCTGTTTTTTCGGAAAAACTGGACATGTCGCAACCGTACCACTAGAACAACGCAGAACAGTCAATTCTGAGTGGTACACAACCATTTGTTTGCCAGTTGTCTTCCAAGAAATCAGGAAAACCAACCGCCGAAGACGGATCACTCTTCACCACAACAATGCGAGCTCTCACACATCGGCTCAAACAACTGCATTTTTGAGCACCCAAAACATCGATTTGATGAGTCATCCGCCGTATAGTCCTGACTTGGCACCGAATGACTTCTTTTTATTCCCGTACGTAAAAAACAAACTGAGAGGTCAACGTTTTTCGACACCTAAAGAAGCGGTTGCTGCATTCAAAATGCATGTTTTGGAGATACCTCAATCAGAGTGGCAAAAGTGCTTCGACAATTGGTTCAAATGCATGCAAAAGTGTATAGATCTTCATGGGGAATATTTTGAAAAACAATAAAGTGATTTTCGATGATTAATATTTGTTTTTGTTCTCTAACCCCGAAATATTAGAGGCAACCCTCGTATAGTACATGTAACTACAAAGTTCATTTCTTGTACTGTAACAACGAGACAGTCAAAGATTTCTTATGTGGTCTGCTAAACATGGTAACATTAATTTCCTCTAAATTGAAAGAAAATCGGATTCTTCACTCGTTAAAGTTTAAAAATCAAAATAGACAAAGGTATACAAAAAACAAAAATTGTCTCGTTTTATCAAGCATAGTTGTAAAAAAGATCGTGGCGGAAACTATTCAAAATTTGGCCAGTGTAAAATCTGCTTCATCTTTATTCAAAATTTCGTTTATTTTGGCTCATAATATTTAATTATAAGTTAGGCTTGTACTTCTTTGTGTTGTGGTTTTCGTATACCTCTGCTTGGTATTTCTGGAAACAGAGGGAACACAGCTCGTCGAAGTCAGAGTTTGTGTGTAAATACAATTGAGAATGGGTATCCAATTAGATTTTTATCTTTACTTATGGTGTCGATGTGTTGTACTAGGTCAAGAGATCAATGCGACCTCGAGCATTTAACCATGCTGTACTGTCAGACGATGATTAAATCTGAAAAAAAATGAGATTGGAGCTGGGATAGGATAGATGCTATAAAAATTCGTATCGATGATTGATTTCGTGAAATCAATTCTGATCACGACCAGCCGCACGGATTTCTGTTGCAAAGTTGTGTGCGAATCGCTGACACCTATATGTGCGCCGAGACAACGCGATCGGTTACGAGATGCCATCACGACATCTGCCGAAGCCGATTTCTTCGATTCCCCGTGGAATCGAGGCGGCCGACATGGCAGCGAGGGAATTCGGTGCGATGTAATACCAACGCCGGCTATCGGAAATAAGATATCGATTAACGTCGCGAAATTGCGCCCCGCGACGAGGAAATGAGCCTCGATCGATGTTCGATATCTACTCGTGTCACGTTCGATGGATGGTACCGTGGCTTCTAGGTTACCAGCGCGAAACTTGCACTGGGTTTTGCGACTTTATACTTTAAAGATTGACGGTGTGTCGTGATCACCTTTGATCCGGAAAGGATCTGTCCCGAAATATGAAACGGACGTGTGACACGCCGTGTTCGACTGCTAACTTTGCTTCGGTGTGATGGCCGTGTTCTGTTGCGTGCTGTGTTTCATTTTAAGCTTTTTCAAATAGTTGATTTTTAAGAGACGGATAAAAGAAACGATCTGTGTACCTATGGTCTTTCACTGTTTACAACCTCTTTTCAGTGCGTGTGTAACGTGCAACGTAAACGCAATGACGTCGTAAAGGGATTTTATTTCGAAATAAACCACGCGAACTTGCGATGGCATCCAATATGCTGTGTAATGGTGTCAAATAAAAATCATGTGTTTCGCGGTTTGTTTCCCAAAAACCACGAAATGAGCAACACTGATAGTAACTATAGACATGAATCTAGTAATAAATATATGTATATTCGGTGTACAAATAAGTCCTATTCCTCCACCTTCAATTTATCATCAATATTATTTTGACAGTTCAGCGTACCATACAGCGTATTAATCATTGCATATTTTTTGCATTTAACACTATGTTTACCGATATTTTGTATTATACAATTCATCGAATAAATGTTGTTCTGTTAAGCTGCACAGAAAAGACTGTATAAGCCACTGAAATGATTTTCTCCTTTAATATCAAGTTCAATTGAGTGAACTGAATAGAACAATTAGTGAATTGAATAGAACTATAGGCGAATGTTATTGTTACATGACAGCGTTCGGCCGAATGTATTAGATTTAAAAGCAAATAATATGTAAAACAATTGTACCAGTACATCGTTTTGGTTTTTGTTTCTATTTACAATATAAATAAATATTTATATTATGTTTTACATTAGTTTTATGTATTTTAAAATTATTCAATAATACTATTAGCCACGGATAATGACCGCCATGACAACAATATTCCATCAACTGCAACATTTTTAATTCAATACTTTCATCAACAAACACTTTGCTATGTGTTACTGCTAATTATTAAGAAAAATTAAAATTTAATTCAAGTCATTTTTCGTTGGTCTGAATTCCGTTAATACAATATTAATTAAAATCTGATTTCACTTTTCCATGAAATTGTTCCTGGTATTGCTTCTCACCTATGATAAATCCGTAAATACGTAAAATTCGCGGGCTAGTTAAGACTTCGTGTAACAGCGTGCACGAAATTAATCAGGCATACGTTATGCAAAATATGAAATTCTGGTAGTCAAATGCAATATGCGCGGTTCGTCACAAACGTACAAAGTTACCAACTGGAATAAAAGGTTTTGCATTGAACTGAAAGCACGCATGCACACTGTAATATTTAGCTGCCTGATTCGCTAGTAATTACTCCTTTTTCACTGACCCGCCTAGCATATGGAGTGCGTCAGTATTTGTAAGAAAAATGTTCACATGAAAAGCTTGACATTGAATTTTCAGTTCCGCAAGAAGTTAAACCGTGATGTTAATAACATCAGAGGTGTTCTATCTGAAACAGACTCTCTGCTTGTGAATTCAAGGAAATAATAACGACCGTGTCGAATAATTTCTGGGTGTATGGCGAAGGGAAGCTTTGGACTAAATAACGTTGTAATATCTTCTCAGGTCAAGTTCGGTTTTCATTCCTTTTTATTGATAATGGCGTATTTGATTGAAAAATCTGAGAAAAATTGAGCAACATGGGTAATATAGTTGAGCATTATGGGTAAAAATAACCCATACTTTAATTTTCGAGAAATCTTCAATTTTCTGATTTGTTTTGGACTTTCATGTGTTCACAATTTGTAGCCAAAAAATCTAAAAAAATTCTATAATATGCGACTTGATGTCCAAAATAAGCTACATTTTTTCAAAATTGTAGGAAATAGAGAAATACTGAATTAGTTGTGTTAACATCGCGTGAATAGTAGACACAATTAAATAAATGATAATACAAAAAAAATGTCCCTCGAAACAGATCAGTATTATCTGATACATATTTTGAAACAAGCTATTGTATAGTCTCTATAATTGTATTGTGATGGTTATAATAAAAGTCGACGAGTAATTACATGGGAAACATAGAACATAGGAAATAATTTATATTAAAAATTATTAAAAAATGTTCTCCGATACCTTTGATCAAAATAGTATTAGATATAATACTACAGTATTATATGGTACGTGTAGCGTTAAGAATTGCGAAATTGAAAGAACCACAGTACAATAGATTCATGAGTCATCTCGAAACATTAGAAATATCCCGTTCGTAGTTTTAGCACGTGTCATCATGTTGGAACAGTGTAGGGGGAAGCTGAGTCTGATCAGCGGAATGGAAAAGATGGTGGCGACCTTGTCCCCTCGTAAGTCAATTTCGCGAGCTCCGGTTGGTATGTGCAACAAATCGGTTCTATTGCCGTTACCGGTCGTATCGGAAATAGCCCGCCGAATCATCGACAGAGTGTATGCGGTGCAAGAAATCAATTGCCGATTTGGCGATCATTTTTCGCGGTCGAACGACACCCGCCCGACGGCGCGAACCTTGTGAATAAATATGGCGCAGGACCACTTTTGACGGAGCGAAGCCGATGCGCTATCTGTACGAGGGCCACGTATAAACGAAATAAGTTATGCACCCCGACGTTTCGCGCTTCGACGCGTCCCCAGGATGGACACGCGTATTTGCGCGGCCCGCCTATGATGCACACCTGTTCGGCCGCGTCGTATCTTCATGTTTTTATCGTCGCATCGACGATTCCGCCAGCCCCGTTTGCGAGAGCACGCGCGATTCGTCCGGCCCGCGTTTTATTGCTTTGTTACAGCGTTCTTTTGTCGCCGCCGGAATGTAATTCGCCCACAGAAAACACTTTGACAGTGTCGCGCGAATAAAAAGAAAAACGCCGGCGCTCGTACTAGGCTGTTTTACACGGAGCATAAAGAGAGAATAATGGCGGCGATTGTATCAATATCGTTGTCGCGACTGGGAACGCAGCACGTTGTACTGATTCCTCGACGTTCACGCAAATTGCTTCAGAAACTGAAACCACTGGCAACTTGAATTTCTGCCTTTTAAAACCAATCTTTTTTCAACAGCATACGCGGCCAGTAACCCGAGATGTAAAACAAAACTATCGCCATATTTCTGGTTACTTTTTCTGCTGTAACAACTACAATTTGAAACAGTTAAAACCTAGTCAAGTTTCAGCGAGCTTTCCAATCCACCTTCATCTAGCAGGACGTGCAAACTTCGCTTTGATCACAATTTCGGTAAACTGACCCTTAGAAATTCGTATTTGCGTAAGCGCGCACTGGTAATTAAGTTTCTCGATCACTGCGCTAAACTAAATATATATCTCGATGCTGATCATGCGAAATGACAAGCCAGCTAGCCAAGCTAAACTAGACTATGGCTAATTTGTTGTCAATCGATTGTAAGTAGTTTATCAAGAGTTCGCTGTGATCGCGTTCACGAACCAACGAAAAAGAGGCTTATAAAATGCAAATGCTGAAGGCAGCGTCATCGACCGCGGAGATCAAAGGAGAAATTTATACGGAGCTTCCCGAAACGTTTGCGCGGAGTTATTGTGCGAGTGGACACGACTAATCTCTTAATGCCTGCGGGTTCAATCGCGGCGCGTAGATTCAGCTCTCCCCCTTGTGCTGGTGCTTCCTCAGTCCCAAACGCGCCGCCTCGCTGACTCGGTCCTGTCGCGTTATTGTTGCGAGATATTAAATTATTGGCCTGTATCGTTCGCCACCGGTAATATCAAATGCATTCGATACTGTGTGAATATCAATGGCGGCATTAAGCACCGAGGACAAGGGACCGGGCTGATCCAACAGGATTACGCGTCGCATACGTTCGCCACAGAAAACTCTGCTTTTTCTAGCTGCCTCTTTGTCCGTTTTTTCCTTCTTTCCCTAGGTGCTTCTTGTGTTATCGAGTTAATTTCGATCAATCACGCGAAGAACAATCTGCGAGGCTGAATGTTAAACAAGGAACGCATTGAATTCTTTAATAATCCAACATTGAAAACAAGGAAAGTGTAGAATGAAAAGAAACGTTTCAGTTCACTTAATAGACATCAAAAAACCGGCGTCATAGACAGGTCTATCGAGCAATCGCAGTTATGAGTCCTACACTAGTAAGTTGTTGACTTGAATTCACCGAGAGAGATCGCTATGGACTGGATTTCTTTAAGTATTACGCGAAATCTTGTTCCGACCGCTTCAATCTATAGTGGACATGGGGACACTAATATTCTTTAGTAAAAGAGCTAAGTATTCTAATAATAAAATTAACAGTTGGTTGAATCTATAAGGTAATAACATGAAAAAAAGACAACTTAACAAACAAAAAGGTAAAGAAATCTGTTTGTTTGTTGAGTTTCTTCCTTATTCTTATTACTGCCTTACATATCCAACCGATTGTTAATATTATTATCAGAATACTTGGCTTTTTTACTAAAGAATATTGGAATCCCCATACAAATTGCGTCTATTATATTGCACTATGACTTTCTTCGCAATTACGTTGATTGATAGTTCTTCGTACTTAATAATCTCCGTCGTAGAATCAGGTTTATTAGTTTCTTGTATGTTTAATTTCATTTTTATTTCATTCTGTTTATATATATATTTAGTAGATTATGTATGAAACGTTCATCACGACTCTGACTCGATGTTATAATGTAAGATACGAATACTTCGAACAACAAATTACAACGTTGTTAAAACGTTGAACGCCACGCTGATTTTTAAGGGGGTCCCCGTCAGGCCACGCGCACCGCATAGAAGCGCTGGTACTGTAGGGCTGATGTTTCTTCTCGCAGTAGAAGATCAAAAAATAAATAAATAAATAAATAATAAATTAATAATAAATTTTCTGTAATTCCATAAAACAGTGTAAATTTTATAGTTCTCATGTTACACGCTGCCAGCCAGCGCGGTTGACGCGGCCTAAACGGAAAATCTAGTGTCAGCCATATATGACTGACATGGCCTAAACGTGTTAAAGCAATAAAAAGATTGTTACGTAATGAAATACATTATTAAATAATGCGGTGTTCATTGCTATAGAATTATTGCCTTATTGCCCAAACCAAAAAATTATTATTGTAACGTTGTTGTGTTCTGGATCCCACGTTGAGTGCCGGTTCTAAGATGGTAGTCCTGGGCTCCATGTAGAATGTCAGTTTGCACAGGGAGGGTTCGGTCAAGACGAACGTTTTAGCGCACCAGATGTTCTGCAGTCAGGTCGTCCTCGTCGAAAGTCTGGTTTCTGCACGAGTGCCACGTCGCGGGGACACGTCTTTTCCTGAGTAACCTTTCGTGGTAGCTGGATTCGCAGGAGCGCCACGTCGCGAAGACACGTCTTCTCCTGGGTTTTCCTTCGTACTACGACGGAGCTGGATTCGTCAGGAGTGCCACGTCGCGAAGACACGTCTTCTCCTGAATTTTCCTTAGTAATCTCCGTTTTTTTTTTATCTTATGCCAGAACAAACTGGCTTACCGGGCAAACAATGTAGTTGTCGTCAACAACATGAAGTCATATTATCTATTAAGGATTGATGTTTTTGAAGAAAAGTTGCAAAAAGCTTCGTGAAATTTGAGAGGTGGAGAGCATGTGGCTGGTACAATACGAGGACAATACAACGAGGGACTTGTTTATAGAGGAGAAGGGGGTA